>NW_027256898.1:0-195000 GCF_029215685.1 Pituophis catenifer annectens | reverse complement strand
AGAGGGTCGGTGCAACCACAGAGAATGCCCTCATCCTGGGCGCCACCAGCCGACATTGTCTGGCCAATGGCACCCGGAGGAGGACAATCCTATGTGAGCGCACTGGGCGGTGGGAGGGCGGTAGGAGGTAGGAGGAAAATGCACTTCCTGCTCCCTTTACGTCAAGGCGTTCGCCGCCTGGTTCCCTTGGGGCTGTTGAGTAGCCTCCACAAAAGGAGCCAGGGGTTTCGGTGCGAAACAATCCAAGAGAAAACAAGGAAGACCCCCCACCCCCTCCTGCCAAGGGGGACACTGGGGCGGCCTGTGAGCCTCTGCTCCACTTCGACTGACCTCTTGGCTGGGGCCCGCGTTCCTCCTTCGGCTGCTGGGCAGCGCTGGACAGCCTCTTCTCCAGCTCCACAATGGTCCTGGCGTGCTGCTTGACCTGCTCCTGGTACTCCGATATCTCCCGCTGGTGCTTTTGCCTCAGCGACTCGGCCTCTGCCTCCAGGCCCTGCAGCCGCCTCTCCCAGACTGACAGCTTCTCTTCTGCCACTGCCTGGCAAAGGGAAGAGGCAGGGGGGCACCGCTGGATGTGGCCTGCCCTCCCTCCAAAGCTGCCCCGAAAGAGGCCGGATTCCCCCCAATTACCTTTCCCCTCTTGGCATCTTCCAGAGACCCCAGGTTCTCCTTCATCCTGGCGTTTAACGTCCTCTCCAGGTCCCTTCTCCCTTCCATCGCCTACAAGGCAGGGAGGGGAAAGGGAGGTGAGTAGAGAAGGGTCACGCTCGCCTGGCTGGCCAGCCAAACACAGAAAGCCTGCTCCCCCCCCCCCACACCACACACACACAAACTGTCTGCAACAAGAGGAAGGCAATGCAGGCCATCCTTGACTTACAACAGTTCGTTGGAAGCTGCACTTATACTGTTGAAGTTACAACAGTGGATGTTCAAAGTTATAATGGCACCAAAAAAGTGCCATTTTTTTCTCTGTGAAGACCGTTACATGACGATGATGTTATTAATTTAACAACTGCAGTGATCTACTTAACAAATGTGGCAAGAAAGGTGGGACAAAGCTCACTTTGCAAATTTCTTGCTTAGCCACATAAATTCTGGGCTCAGTTGTGGTCTTAAGTCAAGGAATACCTGTATTCTTCCCTACACCTGAAGTGCTGCCTTAGATAACACAGCATGGGTTACTTTTAGCCCTGGGTGACAACACACGGGAACTTGACAAAACCAGCTGTGACACACTCAGGCCTGCAGAAGGCCACCCCGGCTGCCCATCCTGCTTGCGCTGCCTCATTTCTTCCAGCTGCTCTGGAGCACAAACCAGGCCCAGAGGCTGCCCCCCCCAACCCAGGCCCCCGGACCTTTGCCCGAGGCGCCTCCTCCTTCTCCGTCCTCCTGCCAGCGATAGGAGGGCGCAAAATGGGCCGCCCTGGCACCCACCTGGGAGAGTTCCTGCACTTCAGCTTCCAACAGGCGGCCCCTTTTCCTCTCCTCTTCCAGGGCTTCTTTTAGCTCGGCTTCTTCCAGGGCAGCCCTCCTCAATAGGATCTGTGGAGGAAAGGGACCCTCTCCTGTGTGTGTGTGCCTCAAAGGGAGGGCTGGAGGCTGGCAGAAGCCCCCCCCCCCCCCCGCTACCTGTGTCCTGACAGGAACCAGGCCCTCAAAGGAGACCCCCTTTGGCTCACCTCCTTCTGCCGCTTCTCTTCCTCCTGAATCTCCCTCTCTCTGGCCTGGGACTCTCCCTCCAGCTGCTCCTTCAGCTCCTTCAGCTTCTCCTGCAGGGTGGAGTGCTGGGACTCCTCTGCCCTCCGCAGCTGATTCTGCAGGGAAAAAGCTGCACCCTCAGGATCAGCCAGACAGTTGCCCTACTCCCAAAGGGGGGCTGGGGGAGGCTGTTACCTGCAAAGCCTGGACCTGCCCCGTGATGCTGTGGTGCTGGTCCAGCAGCTGCTTCATGTAGGCGGCCATTCCTGGCAGAAGGGAGAGTGGAGCTGAGGCCTGGCATCCACCGAGGGCCCCAAGTATGGGGGGGAGGGTGGATCCTGAGACTGGACACTCTGGGCCTGTCTGAAGTTCGGTTCCTACAAATCCTGAGCAAGCAGGGCCCATGCTGCCCACTGATTCTGGTTCTTCCCTTGGATGCCCAGCTCTGACCCAGCCTGCCTGCTGCTTGGGTTTCTGGGAGGGGAGGTGGGCCTTCACGCTTGGCCCTGCCTGCCCCCAACAAAGGGACTCCTCCCTGGCCAGCTCTGGGGGACCCCGGCCCTCCAGATCCCCCTTTGCCTTCTGCGGCCAGGGTAGCCTTTTACTGGGGCAGCTCAGCTGGGAGGGGGTGTGTGGGGAAGACGGACCTGTGTCACCAGCTGGGGCATCAACGCCCATGTTCCGGAGCAGAGACTCCAGCGCTTCCACCCAGCCCAGTACGCTGTAGAAGATGCGGGCCAGGGAGGCTTGGATTCCTGACGCCAGTGGGGCCAGTGGGGGAAGGCTCTGCAGCTGGCTGATGGCCCCCTTCAGGCTCTTGGCAGAGAAAGAGGTCTTCAGGAACTCCTGGGACAGAGAAAGAGGGATGGGGGAGAGAGAGAGAGACCCTCTGAATGGGCATGGTGGGAAGCAGCCTCTTTCCTCTTGGGGTCATGAGGAATTCTGGGGAGGAGAGCCCCCAGGCCAAGGGACAGTTTCCACGCTGCAGCCAGCGAGGGCCAGCTCTCTCCCAGGGTGAGAAGGCTGAAATCCTGCTCCCTGCAAAGGGCAGAAAAGAGAGCCGTGCCCCATTTGGCCCATGGGCAGCTGGGCAAAATAAAGTTCCCCCATGGCTCATTAGAGGGCAGGTGTTTTGGCGGGGATGGGTGCGTGGAGGTGGGGTGGGAGACCTGGAATCCATCGAGCGACTTCTTCAGCAGGGCCAGGTTGGACGAGAGTTTCTCCATTTCCAGGCCCTTGATCTGCACTTCCTTCTGCAGCCCTGCCTCCTTCTGATCAGAGCCCTGCTTGCTCTCCTGCATCTGATGGATTTCTTCAACAATCTTCAGGGGGCGGGGGGGGAGAGAGGAGAGAAAGTTGGTTACTGAAAGAGAGGTGCCTCTGATCTTTCTCATGGGCAAGATTAGGTTTTGCTAAACAGGGATGTCCCACCCCCACCTCTACATCCTGCCCTCTAATAAAAGAGGAGGCTGTTACCTGCTCATCGGTTAGAGGTTTCTCGGGAAGTTCGGAAAAGAGGGCCCTCAGCACCTGGTTCCGGAAATGCTGCGCCTAAGAGCAGCAGAGTTAAATGGCAGGAGGAAGATGCCACAGACACCCTGCAGCCCTGCTTGCAGGATCAGCCCACCTAGAGACGCCCCCTCCCCTGCACCCCAGGTCAGCTAGGAGCTGAAAGGAAGAAGACGCAGGTGAGGAGGAGGAATCCTCCAAATACCAGGCAGGCAGATGGGCGAGGGGACATCCTGGGTGGGGGAGGGGCAGGGGGAACATGTGGTGTACCTGAGCGGCTGCCTGCTCCATCTCCAAGCGCAGGAGGCGCTCTCGGCGGCCCAGCTCCTGCACCTGCTGGGTTCGCCTCTCCGTCTCTTCCTTCAGCTCCCCTTCGGCCTGAGGGAGGTGGGGAAGGCAGGAAGAGTGAGGCCGAGCACGGCAGGACCCCCGACCCCAGAGGGCAGGGGCTCAGTTCCAATCAGCGGCTCCTCCCTTCCCAGGCCCAGCAGTGCCTCTTCCAGGGCCAGAGCCGCCCTGCCCGCTCACCTTGGTGGCTTCAGTCAGCCTCCGGGTCAGGGCCTCCTGCTCTGCGCAGCGTTTCTTCGCCTCCTCCTTGGACTGGCCGGCCTGCAGCTCCAGCTCCGCGATCCGCTGCAAAGGCATCGGGAGAGGGTCAGGGGCCGGGGACCCCGCTGGCCCTGGTGACCGAGGGGCCCGGTTAGTGCGTAAGGAGGGTAGGGGGAGCCTTCCTAGATGAGGCAAAATTAGGAGGTTACAACAGCCCAAAGTCAATGGTTTCCACCTTTGTGCTGATAAAAAAATAACAATGGAGGTTAGTTGTGGTTAAGACCTGATTTCTGCTCCCGTGAGAAGGGCCAGAGGGCCCAGAAGAAGAAGACTCAGTGTGCGAGGAGGGAGACCCGCCCCCCCAGGGCAGGCGGCCTGTTAAACAGGAGCTCTTCTAAGCTGAGGAAGAAGCTGGAAGTCTGAGTGAGCCCAGCTGCCCTCAGCTGGAGAAAAGGAATCAGAAAACGGCATCAAATACGTGGAAGGATGGGGGTCCCCCTCTCTGAAGAGGGACTTCTGAAGAGCTGCGGCCGAGCGCAGGCAAAAAAACGGAGGGCTGACTCACACTCTGATGGGCACTTAGGTCTCTGTCCCTGAGTTCCCGCTTGGTCTCCGCTTTAATTCTAGAGCACTGGAAAGAACAGCAAGGGAGGGAGACGCGGTCAGCCAGCAAGGGAAAGGCCTGGCACAGGATAGACACACACACACACACACACACACACACACACACACACACACACACACACGAAAATCCAGGGAGAAGGCTGGGGTTTCTCCCACTCCCTCCCCAATCTCTACATGCTGGCATTTTCAGCCACCTCTGGACATCTCCGGACCAAGGCAGGAGGAGTGGAAAGGAAGCCAGTAACTGACAGAGCCAGAAGCATTAGGCCAGACCTGCCAGGGACCCCCACCCCACCCCTTGAAGACCTGCAGGGTTATTGTGGTCTTACCGCAACGGCCCCTTTCCAAAGTCTACTAAATGGCCAGCCTTTGCTCCTTCCGGCTTCCTTTCTTTAACTCTCCCCCGCCCCCCTGTCCTTTTCATTCCGAAACCCTTCCAGAATTGGTTTGGTGCTTCAGGGGATCTAGCGATTCCGTTGGCCATCATAACCCCTAGCTTTTAAGAGGAGGAGTTCTCCTCTTTGATCTATAAAGGACTCATTCTACGGGAGACAAAGACTCCAGCCAAGAGGCTCCTTGATCTGCCCAGGTGCTAAAGTGGCTAAGGTGTGGCTTTAATTTTTCCAGGGAGGCACCCTGAAACAGCCCTGTCAATCAAGCTAGCAGGTTTCCAATCGATTTTTTAGCTCTGGGTACACACACACACACACACACACACACACACCATGCAATTTGGCACGTCCCATGACAAACATTAGCAAAGGCAACTGATAATTGCCGACACACCCATTTTTTAAAATGTCACCACAGGACTATTTCACGCATAGGAGCATTTCTCTGGCTGCTCCCAAGGGCTCAAGGGTTTTTAGCCTGCAGTCAGCCATCAGCAGTGGCTTTTACAGAGCCAGAAAAACCTCCTCTGCTTGTGACCTCAAAAGATACCTTGGAAGAAACTGCTGTTTTCAGGAATAATTTTTGATCATTAAATAAATGTAACGGAACTCCGATTAGAACAGAATCGAAGGCATAAATCAATTCATAATGTTGTTTTTTCACAAATAATCTCCAAATTTACAGCTTATTAAATCCTATTTCCTTGCTAATCCAAGGCTGAAGTTAAAATTAATTGTTTTCCTAGTAAAGGTTTAGTTATCTCCATATATATCCTTGCTAAATTGGTTTTCTGCAAATCGCTTGGCGAGTTTTATGAGGCCTCTGTCTCCGACCGGTATTTTTATTCTCGAGGCTGGACAGCAAAATAACCCCTTCCAGAACTTCAACAGCTGGGAAAGGAAAAGGAGCTTGCCAATGGCACGTAAGACTTTATTTCTTGGAAAAGAAAAAACAGGAGGCAACCCAGATGAAGAAAGAGGAGACGGGAGGGAAGAGGAAGAACTAGGAGGCAGGAAGGGAAGGGAAGGCCTCAGCAGGGCAAGAGGAAAAAACCCCTGCCCCCAAAAACAGATCGGACCTGCCTGCAGCACTTGACTGACCAGAGAGGTCTGACCAGCAGCACTGGTCCCAAGGGCCCCTGAGCGGGGGAGGGAGTGCCTGCAAGAGAAGGGGAGCTGTTCCCGAAGGGGACACAGCCGTCATCCATCACATTCCCCATTCTCAGCACAGCAGGAGAAACCCACAGGATCTTCAGAATCACACGAGGGAAGCATTGGAGGAAGAGCGCTGACCTGGGCGGAAATATAGGCCAGCTGGTTATCCTTCTCCCGACTCTCCTGCCTCAGCTTCTCGGTCTCTGTTTTCAATTGCTGGAAGCGCTGCTCCTTCTGGACCACATCTTTTTGCAAACTGGTCACCAGTCCTGCAGGGAGCAGCAAAAGGGAACCCAAAGCCATCAGCTCAGCTGCCTCCAGCTGTGGGGAGTTGAGAAGAGGAAGCGGAGGGGGGGTGGGGGTGGGGGAAATGGGTTGTCAAACACAGTGGCCTCTGTTAGGGATCTGTTTCTTTAATCGGTTCGCATTCTGCTGGAAAACTACTGCCAAGAAAGCCTGTATGACACCAGGATGCTCTTGTTACACAGAGGGCCCCCTTTTTTCTTCTTCCCTTCAGTCACCTCCGGAGCTGCCAGCACAGGTTTCCTTGCTGGCAAGGTTTTGCAGGAGTGGTTTGCCACGGCCTCCTTCCTGGGGCTGAGAGGGAGTGACTGGCCCAAGGTCATCCAGTTGGCTTTGTGACTAGGGCTAGACTAGAATTCACCATCTTCTGATGTCTGGCCTGATCCCTTCACCTCTGCGCCACTCTGCTTCTCCCTCCCCTGTTTAACCCAGCACTGTTCTGGGACGGTGAGCCTTTTTCACTGGGAGGGGGCTCAAACTTTAGGCCATGTCACTGAACACCGGCATCCACACTGTGGGACCCACAACGGACCCACAGCGGAAGGAGCGGGCCCCCTCTGGGGAGGGTCTCCACATAATCTTGTTTTCCTTACGGCCACCTTCCTGACGGTTGCCCTCTATGGCCTGTCACGCCTGTGAGATGGGATGAAGGGAGGTTTCCCTCCTGCTCACTGGCTGCTCAAGGGCCTCTTCCGGCAGCCCAGAGGGAGCGCCTGAGTTCCCGGGAGGAGGGACTAAAGGGAGGACAAGGGAGCCGGCACCTGTGGTGAGCGCATAGCTCTTCTTCAGGGCTTCGTTCTCCTGCTTCCAGTGGGCGATTTGTAGGTCGCGGTCCGAGAGGGAGTGGTACAAGACTTCGCTGGTGTTTCTCTGCAGACCGCTCACCTGGGAAGGAGGACACAAGAGCAGGAAAAGGAGAGGGAGGTCACACCAAGGCACCTTTTGCACACTGATGTGAGAACGCACACATGCACAGAGCAGCACCATTGCCGCATCCCCCCGTCCCCCCTCCAGCCCACCTGCTCCTTCAGCCTCCTGATCTCTTCGGCCTTGGCTTCGGAGTCTTTGTCGAGGCTGGCCAGCTTCTGATGGAACTCGGTGTCCTTCTTGGCCAGGGTTGTCACCACCTTCTCGTTCATGGCCAAAATCTCATGCTGGAGCTCTGCGATCAGTGTGTCCTTGCGGCTGCACTCACTTTCGAAGGCGGACAAGCGGTTGATTTCGTCCCCCAGTTTCAAAATGGTCTCTTCCTGCAGAAGGAAATAAGTAAATAAATCAGCAAAAGAGGAAAAGGGCCGCTTGGAAGATGGCCCTATTCTTCTTCTCCCATCGATACTTTCTGCATAAAACCTTCTGTGACTCTAACAGTGGTCAATTCTGTAATTCCCTGATGAAAGCAGGAGCTGGAGGGGAAGAAACGCCCATGCAGCACCAATGGCTGCGGGGGCCCTGAGAGATCATCCAGCTTCATTGCTCAATCTTTGGTGGGGAGAGTTTTCCCAAAAGGCCCGGCCTGAGCAGCAGGTGGCTGCTGGAAGGAAAGGCTGTTTCTGGCTATCCACCTCTCTGGAAACGCTCTGCCCAGCCCCCTTTCGCTGACCACCTGCTCTTCCTCCTTAATCACCTGCTGATGGTTTTTTTTTTCTTCATTTTTTACATTTTCATCCATTCTGCTTTCGAAAGGGCTGCTCTCATCTCTCTTGAATGATTTATGCTGCTTTCCCGTCCCACTGATACGCTTCCTTATGGTGGGTACCCACAAACAGCTTTGCGAAGCCGTCTCTTTCTCTCTCTCTGACCGCAAGTTCTTGCCTAAAGGCTAAAACCTTCCTTTTTAAGTCCACCAATCTTGCCTGTGGTCTGGATTTCTGGGCAAGATTCTTTTTTTTTTAATGAGAATATTTGAGTCTGATGGTCTCAAGTGGCTTCCCACAACTCAGCTTTGATGCCGAGAGATGGGACCTGCCTGGAGGGAGAACCAGGATGGCCTTGCCCAGGGCGGCCTTCCGGGCTCCCTGGAAATCCTCACACTGGGGAAGGGTGTAGAAAGCGGAGGTCCTCACTCACTTTCTCTTTGAGAAGCACATCCCCCGGGTGGCTGCTGGCAAGAGGGCCAGGGAGGGCTCCACTGCCTGGACGAGAACAGGAAAGAAGTGGGCGGCCCATTGATAGAGACACAGGGCCTCTCTTCCCCCCTCCTCACACTAACCCCGAACGACTGGAGTGAAGTGAAGCTCCAAACTCCAGGCCCAGTTACTGCTCTGCAGACAGGCTACCCTGCTCGGTCCCCCTGTACCTGAGAGGGAGGCTGGAGGCCAGCTGGATGGCTCGAGAGAGAAGGCAGAGGAGGAGACGGTTCTGCCCCAGGCGCTCCCAGGCGGCCTTTTTCGGAGGGGGGGGCGCGGCGAGGTCCCGCTTGCTGCATAGGGCCAGCTGGGGCTGGCAGGTGAGGACTGCTGAGAGGGCAGCAATGGAAACTGGGGAGCAGCAGCTGCTGACGGAGGGGAGGCTGTCTCTGTAACCACCTGGATTTGGCCCGGCCAGGCAATGCGCCGATTCACCGGAAGATAAGGCACCTGCTAGACGACATGGGAGGAATCTTGTCTGCCCCCAGAGCCTTTCCCAGGGGGCCCAGACGCTGCAAACCTCAGCTGGCTCAACTCATGTTCTGCGGGGATTTGAGCTGATTACACACAATGCTCACTGCCCACAACCCCTCTCCGAGGGAGATGGTCAGTTAAGAAATATGAAATACAATGAATAGATGGCCTTCATCCCATTGGACAAGCAGGGAAGTCACAGAGGGGAGTTGAACCCATGGGGAGGAGGGCAGTGGCTATCATAGCAAGGCAAGAATGCCGAGGCTGCCAATGGGGCACAGGGACCTTACCCAATCAAGGCCCCCCAGGCATGCCTGATCCCCTCCTCTCTACCTTCACAAACCCTGGACCACAAGAGGCCAAATGCCAGAGGTTGGGGGTGGGTCGGCTGTCCAGCCGAATTCCTTGGAAGAGGGCTGCGGGCACCAAAGGAACATTTCAAGGGCAGAAACAGTGCATTCTTCCACCCGAGTGGAGCCCAGGAACAGGGACGTCAGCTCCCAAAAGCCCCGAAAACTGCCATGCCAGCCGTGGTGTGCGTGATCGCGAGCCCTTGTTTGAGTCAAGCTGTTTCCTTTTAGTGGCTGGCAGGGCCCAAGGGAGCTCTTCGGTTGAGGGAGGAGCGGCCTGACCAGCCATCCCCATCGCCAGCACCTTCTTTACCTGAGGCGGTTGGTCCAGCACCAGCTCGAAGATCGGCCCACCGGAGCCGAAGCGCAGGAGGTCTCCCTGGCCCACCTTCACGGCCACATTCTGGATCTGACAGTCATTCACAAAGGAGCCGCTGCTGGTGTTGAAGTCCCGAAGAACGAAGCTGTGCTCGGCATCGCTGAACTCAAGGGCAGCGTGGTGGTCTTCCAACCCTGGAGACTGAAGGGGGGGAGGGAACTTTTTAATCTAACTGCATCCGAAGCACAAACGAAACGCAAGACCATCCCGAGGGAGGTGGGGAAAAGTCCTCTTTTTCTCTTTCATCACTAAGATGATTTGGACTGCTTCTCACACATCCAAGTCAACCGATACCACATTCCGATGTCTGAAACCAAAAATCTGAATGGTTTTAAAATCTCACTTCCGCCATGAGGCAGCAGAGACACAAAAATTAGAGTATACCAGTATTAGCTTTGGAAGGGGGGAGGGGAGGTTCTGGATCATTTAGCAGATTTAACAATTGTCATTGGCTTCCACTTTCTTAGGCGGGTTCAAGAACTTACTGGAACCAACAAGCATCTGCAAAGGAACCTTGGACCAAGACTGGGCTTTTACGTTCACAGTTGATCCCTTGCTCAACATGAAGCTTCTCCTTTAATTCTGAAGTTTGAGCAGATTCGACGGAGGGGGAGAGATGGGTGGGGGGTGGCAGCAGGAAGCCTTTAGGACCCCCACCAGGGAAACCTCCAGCATCCCACGCAAGAACAAAGGTCCCACATGGAACGTTCAGGGCCTTTACCTTAAGAACGATGTCTGAGTCATCATGCTTTCCTATCGTCGTTATCTTTGGCCTGAGCGCCAAGATGCCGTCCGAGCTCCTTAGGAAGGCCTTCATGCTCTCTGCCAGACGATGGGGGGGGGGGGGCATGGTGAGAAAGCGCAGGCTGAGTACTTCAGAGACTTACTCAAATGTGGGGAAAAAACAACTACTACACCATCTTGCCATGTGGCAACAGCCAAGGCAGGTTCTCTGATTGGGACTCTCAAAGGAATGGGAACCAGGAGAAAGTGGGTACTTTTCATTCCTTTTGCACCCTTTGCAACTCTTCTCATCGTTCCTACTACCCATCTCCTTCCACTTATGACTGTATGACTGTAACTTTGTTGCTTGTATCCTTTCGATTTATATTGATATTGTTTCCTGATTGCTTATTTGTTCCCTATGACTATCATTAAGTGTTGTAGCTTATGATTATTGATGAATGTATCTTTTATTTTATGTACACTGAGAGAATAGGCACCAAAGACAAATTCCTTGTGTGTCCAATCACACTTGGCCAATAAAAGTCTATTCTATTCTTTGCTTAAATTGGGAAATGCCCATCAGGCCCCCTCGTCTCCCCCTACCCCCCCTTTGGCCCCCTCTGCGATTCCCGGGCTCAGAGGGGAAATCCCTGCCAGCGTTTCGAGAGGGGGGGGACGATGGGGGGGGCACGGGGGGGCACGGAGGGGCCCCTTGGCTGGAAAAGGACGAAAAAAGGGGGCGGGGGGCGGTTTCCCTGAAACCATCAACTTTTTATTCCTTTATGGCCTTTAAATCAGTTGCTCAGATGCTTCAGTCCCCCCCCCCCGCCAAAACCTCCGCGCTAACTGGGGGGTCCAGGGTGTCATATGGGGCAACATCATGAAAATCGCCCCCTCCCACCGCAGTGCCCTCTGCGGCCTGGCAGGCCGGGCCCTTTCCTGGGCCCAGAGTCCCGGGTGAGGGGGGGGGCGGTCCCCCTCCGCTCTGCCTCCCTCCCTCGGGTGTCCAGAGCACCCGTCAAAGGCAGCCCCCTCCCCACATCCCGGGTGCGAGGCCGACGGGGCTCTGGACACGCTCAGAGGCACGGAGACAAAACTCACCGGGGGGCCCTCAAGCGAAGCCGGCGCGGTCCCGCTGAGGCGCCGACCCGACTCCCGCCAAGCGGAGCCGTGGCCATGACAACCGGATCCTACGCCACGCCCTTCCGCCGGAAAGAGCGTCTCCACGGCAACCCGTTTTTCGTACCGCGCCGAGCCCGTCCCCATGGAAACCGAGCGCTGGCGACTGTCTGGCACGCGCGCAACTGCCCCGCCTGTACAGGGCAGCGCTTCACCTCCCGGGCGGACTCCGACTCCCAGAATTCCCCAGCCGTCAGGCCTCGACCGTGAATCCTGGGAGTTGAAGTCCGTCCAGTTTAAAGGGTTCAGGTTAAGAAACCCTGCATGAAACCACAGCGGGCGGGTTCCCACGGGGCGAGCGTCACCCACGCTTTTCCCAGCGGTGCCCTGTTCACACAGCATGCCAAGTTCTGCCCTTTGGCACCTTATGACAAGGGATGACTCTCCCTCCCCAAAGGTCTTGGACCCCATTCTTTCCCCAGTCGGGGGTGCTGGATTGGGGTGCCAAGGGTGACCCTTCAGGGGCCCCCCTTGAAACAAAGGCAGCCGTCCCAGGGTACCACTGGGGATGCAAATAACCCTCAGCCCCGCCCCCCCCCCCAATAACAGAGGATATAAACAGCCGCCTGGATTAAAGCAACATCTCGCCCGTTTATTCTCTTTTTAAAAAGGGCTCCCTCCCTCCCTCCCTCCCCCCCTCCTCCTTCCATCTTAAAAAAAGGTTACACCCCTTTGGAAAAAGAAATGTCACATTTCCAGTTCAGCAGCTGCAAAACCCAAGAGGGACCGTCAGAGCCCCCTCCCCAAATGAAGACATCTTTGGGGCCTGCAACAGATCCCAGATCCCGATGGATTTGAGCAGTTAGTTCTCTTTGGCCTTTGCAATGTTTGATTTCAAAGGCACCCGAGTTCCCTTTGTGTCACTGAAAATCCACCTTTGGTGGAAAAGGAGGCCGGGTCTGAAACCCCATTGCTGGAAACTGCTACCCAAAAAAAAAATTAAATTAAAAACTAGCCTGGCAAGCATGCCAAACTGGAGTGCTAGTTTGGAGAGGTGAGCATTACCAAATAGAGATATAAAAATGACATAATTTAGAAAAAATAAACACACACACAGAGACACACTAACCCCAAAAGTCATATTGCTAAAACGGTATCAAAACCTCCCCCCCCTTGAGCTGAGTTTCCAGAGGGGATTTGGCAACCTTCCCAAAGGTTGATGGGAGTCCGATGGGGGGGGTGGCGGTCCCTTGGAGGGGGAAAAATTGGGACATTTCCCAAATCCCGGATGGGCCAGGCTCACGAAGACAAAGACCACGGAGGCAACCTGTGAGAGGCCGGCTCATCCATCTTCTCCTGACCCCGTCCTGTTGGGCAAGCAAGTCCAGGAGAGCTGTGGGGGACCTTGGGGGGTTGTCAGGTGGCCTTCTGGCTTGGCTCCAAAGTTTGCAACTGGACGTGAGACACACACACACACACACAGTCACACACCCCGTTCTCAAGAAGCCACTTCCAGTGCTTCCGGCAAAAGTGTCCCTCGGGAGCAGCTTCAGGGCTCCCCCTCCCGGGGGTCTGGCAGCTTGGGAGGCGTCTCGTCGTACTGCGGAGGTGGGGTGAGTGGCTCGATGGTGACTCGGGTGGGAGGGGTGCCGCCCAGCTGGAGGTTCTTCAGGTGCAGCTTCTCAGACTTGATCCTGCGCACTTTCAAGGGCTTCAGGCGTTTGCTGAGGCGGGAGCTCTGCCGGGCGGGTGGGCGCTCCTCCCTGGGGGCCGCCCCCGTTGCTGTCCCTGCCGCCATGGGGCTGGGCCTGGTGGGGAGGCTTTCATCCAGCCCCGTGAGAGACTCGTAGGAAGGAAGGGAGACGCTGATGCGGGTGCCGTGCTCGGCCTCCAGCCTGGGCTGCTCCGGGTAGAGGCCGTTGACCACCTCCTCATAGCTGGGCACGTAGTAGCGGGAGAGACTGTCGTTGTCGTCTTCTTGGCTGCGGGAGGGAGCACATCGGGAGATGTGAGTGCTCAGGAGGGGCAACCCCCAGATCTCCCTTTCAAATGTCCCCCCCCTTTTTAAATGCACTGAAGGCTGGAACTAATGACCTCAAAAGCCAAGGTTAAACATGGCAACACGCCAGCAATCAGTGGGGAGACTGTTGCCCTTCAATCTCCCTTGCTACATAGTGGCCCGGTGGGGGCTTCTCCCCCCTCCCCCAGTCCCCTCCTGGCCAAGAGCAAGTAACCAAGGGCAATTCCCTTACATGCACACTGCTGCCCTGGTCTCCCTCATCTCTCCAGGTGGTAAAAACAGGACATGCCCACATGTGGATTAAGGCTGTGGGCTTGTTCCCTTCGGCCTGGTGCAGGATGGGAAGATGGTCAGAGGAGTCAGAGGAGTCTGTAATAGGGGCTGAAGGCTCTGCAATGCCTCGAAACTATGGCTTGTTCTAACAGCCATGTTTAAAAGACTGATGATACAGGTATATTCACTGTCTGGACACTCAGACGTTATGAGGCTTGCTGGGTGGGTCATTGAGATTCAGGCTACAGGCCAGGGCCTGATGTGACTCCTCCTTTTAGGACCCAAAGTCTCACCTCCAATGGCCTCTGGAGAAAGCTGCTCAGGTTGTGTGAATATGGCCCCACGTGAAGGCTAGCACAGCTTTCTGAAGGAGCTTGCAAATAATCTTCCACGCCAGTCACAGCAAAGGCTGAACGGAGCCCCATGCTGCATTTATCTGGGTCCCAGAGCTGACCAGGGTCTCCGACAGGAGATCCGGGCGAAGGCTAAGGGAGGCTGTTACACACCGGACGCTAAGCTTTGGCCGCTCACACAGAGGAAATGATGCCTTTGTTAGGCTTTTTTGGACAGGTTGCCCGGCCAGAAGGTGATGCCAATAGGGATTTAGCCTCATTGTTTGTGGCTGAGACGGTTATGTGCACATGCCACAAATTGGGGTTTAAAAGAAACTCCGGGAACAGTGATGCATACCGGCAGTTACTGTATTTTTCGGAGTATAAGACGCACCTTTTCACCCCCAAAAAGAGGGTGAAAATCTGTGTGCGTCTTATACTCCAAATGTAGCCCTGCTCAGCCTCGCAAACGGAGATTTCAGAGGCTGAAAAAAGCCTCTAAAAGAAGTTTCAGAAAAAAAGCCTCTGAAAGGCTTTTATCTAAAATAATATGGCAAGCAACAAAAGAAGAATCAGTAAAGGTTCTAATCAAACTATGCTAACAAATCTGGAGAATGGCACAATAACTAACAGATTGGAAGAGGTTAATCTACATACCAATACCAAAGAAAGGAGATAGAACAGAGTACAGATAGTCCTTCAGAATAAAAGCCTCTGAAAGAAGCTTCAGAAAAAAAGCCTTTTTTTTTCTGAAGCTATTTTGGAGGCTTTCAGAGGCAGAAAAAAAAAAAGGAAAAAAAAGCCAGGTGCAGAGCTCACAACCAAGGAACCTGTTGCTAAAATTCACTTCTGGGAACAGCCGATTGGAGGTATTCTGGGAGGCTGATTCACCCACCAATCAGCTTTTTTCTTATTTTCCTCCCCAAAAACTAAGGTGCGTCTTATACTCCGAAAAATACGGTACTCTTTCAAAAATCTGGGTGGGAAAGCGGCCCGCCCTCCTCACCTGTCCTCTGGGGGAGGCCGCTCGACCGAAGGCTGCGGACGTATCCGGATGATGTCGTCTTCGCGGTGCCTCGGTTTCCTTCTGTCCCGGATGGTCAAACAGATGGAGAAGAGGAGCAGCAGGACGCCGGCCCCGACCAAGACGTAGGCCACCGAGAAGGTCTTGTTCCTGTGCAGGGGCCCTTTGCTGACCTCAGTCTCGTTGTGGTGAGCGCTGGCTGGATGAGGCTTGGCGCTGAGGCCGAAGCCCGGGACCAGGTTCCAGACGGCCATGATGACTCCGAGGATCAGCATCCCCAGCCCAATGGCCATCAGGGCATAGTGGGAGCCACTGCTGGACCTGGACTGGGCCATCCTCAACGGCTCTCAGGGGAGACTCAGTGGCTCCCTTCCTCCTGGGCTGTTGAAGGCTGTTGAAGGCTGGGTTTGCTCAGAAGATCCAAGTGGGAAAAGGGGATCTGGAGAAAGACAAGGGATTGGGGTGTGTCAAATTCAGGTGAAGAATAATCCTGGCAAGACAGGAGGTGCAGAAGGACAGAAATTTAAAATTTGGCCTGTTGTCTTTCTAACATTTGGGGAAATAAAATCATCCGAGCCACTTCTGGGCAGAAGCCCCCCCCCCCCACCTCTTTGGAATGAAAAAAAAATCCTCCAATTTTCCTGGGAATCATTACAATCCCCAACTCTGCTCCTGGGAAGCTTCCTTCCTTTTTTTCAGATTGATTTCATTCGTGCCCTAAGAAATGGCAGCACCTGGACGTCTGGAAAAACACAGGGGTGTTCCTGCTTAGCAGCTGGACAGGAGACCACTGTGAAATCCCACACCCGGGAAAAACAGCCTGGAAACAGGCAAACTATGTGGCTGTGCGTGCATGAAATCACAAGCACTCCACGCAACTGCAGCACCACCTATTCTGCAATCTGGGCCTCTGGATGTCTAGCGTTATGGTTCCCTTTGCTGTGGGAGCTGCAATCCAACACAGCTGGAGAACAATGGCTTGGGATAACCCGAGGAAAGCTACAGCTTTGAAAAACTAACTGATGGAGTAAACTACCAGGACTAACATCCCAAACTTTTTAATATGATTTTTAAATTGCTTTTAAAATAACAGAAAAACTAAAGGAACAAAACACAAAGATACATACAACATATATACTAAAAAAAACCTGTAACAAGTATTTGAAATTAAATACAGAGAGAAATAAATACCAAAACAAAAAAAAAAACCACCTCCAGAGGGATGAGAAATGCATGCCCCCCCCTCCCCGCTTCCTCTCCAGCCCCATGGAAAAACCCTTTTACAAGCATTCAGGCGCATCACCAGGCATTTATTTGGCAAACTCTGTTTTGGATTACTTCTGTTGTGGAATAGCTGCATTGCAGAAATGGTTAAAATAGAACCCCCGACACAATTTTAACAAATCCCAACCAGACATAAAAGCCACACGCTCTAGGAAAGGTTTAGCATGCACTAAAAAAAAAAAAAAAAAAAAAAAATCAGAATAATCACTCAATCCAAGCCCAGAACAAGAGGGAAAAGGATAGGGCAGATTTGACCAAAGGACTAAATGCTTTCCATGGCAGGAACCACCAAACAGGGTCCCCCTCATTTAAAGTTAATCATTGTTAGCACTAACCACTTTCTTCTTCCAAATGAATGCGCCGGAGTTAATTCACTGCAAATGCTCCCAGCTGGAGAAACAGGGAGAGATGCCAGGCTAAAAAAAAAATAAGAAGTTTTCCTCACTCCTGATGATTTCCTGGCTGCATCCAGAGAGTCCTCTGGGCATATCAGTTTGCCCCTGCCTTCTTGCAAGAGAGTTGTTTTCACTGCCGGTGGTCTCCCATCCAGCCTGCTTTCCAGGCCAGCCAGGATTGGCTGGTACTGCTGCCCCTGCTGGGCAAAAGGCCCCTCCCACCTCTGCACCCCATCTGGGATTCTGGCAGTGCCACCGTCCAAGCACAGGCACCCTGCCCAGCTGGCATTCCCCGGTGGCTTCTGAGCTTGAACAAGGCCCAAGTGAGAAGCCCGGTGGATGGGGTGGGGGAGAGCAGGCAGTGTGGCTCCGACTAAGCCAAATTTAGAAGTGGGTTCCTCCCCCATCTCAGTCCCCCCATCAAGGACCATTACACAGCACAGCCGAAGGACGGCTCACCAGCACACCCACACCCACACCCCCAAAGCTGAAGCTCCCAGTTTTCCCTCTGCGCCAGCCGGTTCTCAAGAGACGCAGCCTGCAGCCTTGCCCACAGGAGGAAAGCACCTGGAGGGAGAGCCACCTCCACCAAGAGAGGCCTTCTCGAGAGGTTCGGACCCGGGTGCCACCTGGCTCAACGGGAGCGACTGAGAACGGCCAGCCTCACAGCGAGGCCTTTGACACGATCAAAATTCAAAGGTGGGGTAAGCAATGGGATAACGGCAAACCCCATGGGATTTGCAGAAGTGCCAAAGGAGGATGCAGAAAGGCATTGACACAAAAGGGAGCGCTGGCAGTGCTGTCAGGTGGTTGGCAGGAATTGTTTTAATAAAGGGAAATGAAAAGAAAGGGTGCCCTTTTTCTGTGTCTCTCGGATCGCGTTTCCTTCGCACGGGAATAAAACGAAATATTGCCTCTGCTTGCAAAGTGCCCAAAGCCGCATTGAAGAACTTGGATTCCTGTCAATTATACAATTAGTGTGTGGCAGGAAAATGACGTGGGGAGAAGGAAAGGAAAGCGGGGCCTTCTAAATACAGAATCAACAGCAGAAGGGAAAGAAGAAGAAGAAGAGCAAAGAAGGGTTAGAATAGAGGATGGGAAACTCTGCACGTGTTTGTATGGCCTCCACTTGCCAATCTGGCTTGACCAATTTGACTTTGGAAACTGACCCACCCCTCTCTGAAGTCCCTGTAAGGATCAGTTGCACATTTTCAACATTTTGAGGCAGAAAATTCAGGAAAAATGACCCTCAAAGTAGTTTTAATATAAATTGAACACCCAGCACAGATAAAATTGAGATGAGCACCTCAGAGGAAGGACACAAATGTAATTTGAAAAGAGCAACCTCTGTTCCCCGGAGAACTGCAATAGTGGAGCAGGTATTTGCACACTCCCCATTGGTGCGCCATCTGTGAAGGGAGTGTTGGCATTTACTTGCACCACCAAAGGTTGTGTGCCTGCAAAGGAAGGATCCAGTACGATCCCTGTACTTGAGAACAAAATCCTTTAAACTCAACACCAGATTTGCCGTTTAACACCAGCTGAACTTCACCGACGCCATTTGTGGGTGGGGAAAAAACCCCTGGCTCTACTTTGTTAAAAGTTCTTGTCTTACAAACCAGACTGAAAAGAGGCTTCTACAAAAATGCCGCTGGGATTTTTCCACCAGCAAAGCCCCTCCTGGAAGGCCTGACGCTTTCGGTCTCCTGGCACATGGAAACCACTCCTGGTTGTTTGCAGCCTCATCAGGGTGGACGCCTGCCCGAAAAGGCCAGAGGCACAGAGCTTGGCAGGCACAGACTTTGTCCGGCTAACTGCAGATCAGATTTCCTACCTGTTCCCTATATACGGCTGAAAAGGAAAGGCAGGCGAGCAGGGGCGGCTTTTGACTGCCGAGTTTCTGAGATCCCTCCTACGGCAAGCTTGGCTTTCACACAGACCCCCAAACCAGCTGGAAGACAAAGCCCAGAACACGGGCATCGCCCTATGCCCAGGAGTGGCCCAGTGGCCAAGATGCCCACAAAGGACACAAGAGCAACAATGTGTCCATCTTGCCCAAAAAGGGAACTATAGACATCCTGATCAGGCCCCTACCGAAGCTGAGAACCAGCCAGACCCCAATGAGGAAATGATAAATCTTTGCCAAGTTGTATCCAAATAGACTTACTCCGAGATATTGCAATGAAGGAACCTCAGTCTGACGAACTGTTTACCTGACTAATAGTTAACTAACTACCCGCTGCCCAATTCCCTTTGATGGAAATTATTTGCAGTGAATGAAAAAAGGATGAACTGTGGGAAAATCCTGTTTTTCCCAGTCCCTCTTCTCTCTCCATCCGTCTCCAGCCTGTTTGCAGCCCAGACTCTCCAAGGCTTCAAAGCAATGGAAGCAGGATCCGGGAAGGCTTAAGAGCACAAGGGATGCTCAAGCTGAGGCCATTTGGGGAAGAAAGCCACCTTCCTGGGAAATTTAAGGCAGTGACGACAGCTCCTGCAAGCCAAACCTTCATGTGGACTCTGAATTGCCTTTTCCCTTTCCGATCTTGGACTGCGTAAGGCCTCCCATGAAATCGGCTCATAGTTACTTGGAGGAGAAATTCCCCAGGTCTCTTTGCTGGGGAGAAAATTATTTTGCCATAATATTGGCTGAAACGTTCTCCCTGCCCCTTTAGATGTGTCGGGGCTTCCCTTGCTAACATTTTGTTCTGACACAGAAGAAACTGCTTTCTGTGAGCATAAACTGTTCCCTGCCAAGGTTGTTCCAGGGGGCAAAGAATGTGTGGACACAGATATTATCTCGGTCTGCAAGATAAGCCACAGTTATATATTCCAAAGCTGTTTGGCCAAACGTTGCAGTCCCTGCGTTAAAGAGGGACTGACTTTTAAACGACTGCCCATTATAAAAAAAAGAGTAAAAAAATAAGACAGTCACATATGGAAAAAATAAAGCAAGAAAACGGGAGGGTAGGAAAATCAATATCAAATTATTTTTCTTGGCTTTATCACTTGGAAGAAAGATTCTAGCGTGGAGAGACAATTTCAGTCCTTTCAATTTCTCTGTGGTTTTCCTGTTTCGTTTTTAAAGTTCGGAAAGAATCTGACTACAGACAAATTCTCGTGGAGAAAATCTACCTACGAGGCCAATAGAAATCAAAAAAGGACTTGATAGCACATAATCAATCAATCAATCACCTATTTTGAGTCCATCTAGTGAAATCAATAGGATGAGTTACACTGACTTTGATGGACTGCAATCTGAACCAGGCAGGACCCATTAAACCTTCTCGTCTACTCTGTATTTCTTCTCTGCTTGAGATTCAGAGCCTGTCTTGTAATTCCTCAGTGTTTACAGACACACACACACACACACCCTACTTTCAAATTCTGGGCTTTGTAGTCCCAGTCGGTAAGTAATGAGGCTGTCTCCCTCCACTTTTTCAAAAGGCCATCAGTTACTGCCCTGCAGTGTCTCATCACCAAGGGTTTCCTCACCTTATCCTGACAATACTGTACCCTGTCATTATCATAATTATTATTTTGTAAATGCTGTATCCCTATCAAAGCTGCCACACAACCCTCATTAACTCTCCCTGCTGCACAGAAATTAAAATGAGAAAAGGGGGTAAAATTATCCAGGGTTGTTGAATTCATTTTCACTTATTCGGGGGTGGGGGAAAGAGAGAGATTAAAACAGTACAAGAAGGGGAGGAAAGGGAAGGGAGGGAGGGAGGGAGGGAGATAGATTTTGGCGATAAAGGAAACCCTACTCATATACAGGGTGCTGCAGAGAGATCAGCCATGGAAGATATATTGCTTAAAATACATAATTGTAGATAATTAGAATTTAACACTCGGCAAAATGGACAAATTTACAAATGTGAAGGCCCCAAGGTAAAAAGCCAGAAAAACATCACTTTCTTCTGGTTTACATGTACTTAATCATCGTGGGCTATTCCCTAAACCACAGGCAATGATGGCAGGGGCAAAATTCATACAAGTTGTCCTATTAACAGACTCCTAGGACACCCCAAGCTACAATGCGGCTGATTTGAATTTAAGGACTTGCACCAAACCACCTGTGACCCATTCAATAAACCATGCTTAAACAAGTTATTTCTTAGATTGCCACCTAAACCAGACCTGCAAGGTCAGGTGATTTTTTTTTTTTTTTTGGCTCAAAGTCCGAGTTATTATCCTTTTGGGCCCAGAAAAGAACACTTCCCTGCATCCAACTGAAACACGCAGCAGGTCTTACTTGCTTGAGTCGGCTACGTTTTGCAGTTTGAGGCCAGGTTTAGTGACGGTTCAAAGCCGCAATGGCACTGGAAGAAATCACTCAGGACTGTTTTCCACACTTAGGGCCCTTGCAGCATCCCTGTGGTCACCTGATCAAACGTTGGATGCTTGCCAACTGGTTCATATTTATGGCGGTTGTAGTGTCCGGGGGTTGTGTGATCCGCTCTTGCGACCTTCAGACAAGTCAATGGGAGAGCCAGATTTACTTAACAACCGTGGGACTACCTTAACAACTGCAACCATCCACTTGACGACTGTGGCAAGGTAAAATGGGGCAAAACTCACTTAACAAATGTCTCCCTTAACAACATGGATTTTGGCCTCCACGGGGGGGGGGGGCTTCCTGTGCAGGCCAGGCTCCCAACTGCTTCCCTTTCTAAGCCCAAAGCGGAGCTCAGCCTCCCTCCGGCGCTGCGAAGGGAGCGGCTGAAGATCCGGCACCTACCTTCCCGCCGGGACTCCTGCAGCCCTTCCCAGGCCGGCCACGGAGCGCATCCCAGGCGAAACGCCGCTCGCAGTGAGGGATCGCGGGGGGAAGGAGGCCCTGGAAGGCTTCCCGACTTCCCTTTTTCTTGTCTTTCGGACTTCCTTCCCGTCAAAAGTTCAGCAGCTGCGACAACGTCAATCTTTTCTTTCTTCCTGGCGGAAGGGGAGCCCGGAGCTGCAGCCGCCGCCGCCGGAGTCGGGTTAAAGTCTAACCTGGCGAGCGGGAGAGGCAAACCGGTTGGTCCGCTCCAGGCGGCTCTCCGCCCTTCAAAGGCAAACGCCCCGGGGCAGCTACGCCGGCCTTCCCGGGGCGATCCGGAGGGGCTCTCCCAGGCAGCGCGGGGCCCGCTCGCCCCCCGACCCCGCTCCGGACCCCGTCCCGGCCGCGTTCGGAGGGGCTGGAGCCGTAGGAGGAAGCCGGGGCTGAGGAGGGGGGCGGGAGAGGGGGAAGCCCCCCCTCCTCCGTGGGAAAACCGCCTCCGCCAAACTCGCCCTGGGGGGGAGGGGCGCCAGGCGGCCGAAGCGAAGGCGGAGAGGAATAATCGGGCCCCGCAGACGCCCCACTCCTCGCCCGCCCCCGCCTCGAGGGGCCGCCTGGGAGGAGCGGGGCGAGGCGAGGCGATCGGCATCCCGAGGGCTCGGGCTCGGGCTCCCCCTGCCCGGCCGGCTCCAGTGCGCCCTCGCCACCCCCCACCCCCCCCGAGAAGGGCCAAAGTCCGCCTGGCCCGCCCGAGGTCTCCCTGGCCGAGGCGGGAGAGGCGCCTCACCTGCCTGCCCGACTGCGTGGTGGGGTCGGGCCGAGGGGGCGCCGGCTGGCTCACCTCCGCGCTGCGCTCTCCTCGGGCGGCGCATAGTTTAGCCTCTCCCGCCGCCGCCGCCGCCGATTTCTGGCTCCGTCTCTGGCTGAGGCTGCGCCGCCGCCCCCGGCCCTCCCCGCGCCCGGTGGGCC
Organism: Pituophis catenifer annectens; assembly: GCF_029215685.1. NCBI lineage: Eukaryota > Metazoa > Chordata > Lepidosauria > Squamata > Colubridae > Pituophis > Pituophis catenifer. The sequence goes on along the minus strand of NW_027256898.1, from coordinate 172,537 downwards.
GCTCCTCCAGGCCCCGCCCCGGCCGAGGCTTCCCTGAGGGCGGAAGCGAGCCTCCCCGGGCAGGAGGGCTCTACCTGCTCGCTCGGAAAAAGGCGGCGGAGGCTCCGTCTCGGGCCTGAGGGAGAAAATGGCGGCGGGAGGGGCCGCTCGCTTGGCCCCCCCCCTCCTTCCCTTTTGGGGAAGGGGCGCCTTGCCCGCCGGCCCCTCCCGCCCTTTTCCTCAGGCGTGGGGGACTTCTGGGAATCCGCCCGAGCTCCCCGGATCGGGGAGTGTGTGTCAAGCGAGGGTCCTCCGTCGCGGGGCAGCTGGGGGGGGGGGTCTCCCGTGGCCCTAAAGCCGCCGCTTCTCCCGAGGCCGCCTGGCTGGGAAAGGGCGGACGACGCCCTCTTGGCGCAGACCTCAGCCCGGCCCCTCCAGATCCCCTCGTTGTGGCCGGTCCGGGTCGACTACCCGAAGGACCGAAGCGCTGGGCGGGGGCGCTTTTCGGGCTGCCGACCGGCCCCGATTCCTCAGACAAAGCCCGCCCGTATCCTCGGGGACTTTTGGGCCCGGAGGGTGGGGGTGGTTCATGCAGCGGCTGCCCACCAGTGCTGAGCCTTAGGGCTGAATCTGCTGGAACCATGATTTTATTCGCCGTCTTCGAGGGAGGGGTTTGCGCAATACAGAAAGCCAAATAAACCGCTTGGTTTTTGTGCAATTTCTGTGTGGGATGACAGGGGAGACCTTCGTATGAAACGGAGATTTTTTTTTTCCCCTTGGTGCGCGTGCTCAAAAAAACATTTCTTTTCTAAAACGTGCTTTATTTATTAAGCTAACGGTCCAGGAGTCTCCCACAAACTTCTGCCTACCTGGACATGGGGAGGGGGAGTCGGGTGGGGTGGGGGGCTGCTGTATGGCATGCCAGGCTGTGTGGCTGAACTCCTCCGAGGGCCCCGGGAGCCACTTGGGCTGCTTTCTTCCTCTGGATGCTCAGCTGGGCCTCTCCCAACTGAACTGAAACACAAGCTCAACACACACACAGAACACACAGAACACTGTGTACAAAACCCAAACAAAAGAGCTCTGCTCTTATTTGGCTCTCAACAGCCTTGTTCTCCTCTTTTGGAGGTACGGAAGAAAACCAGGGGGATGGAGGGCATCCTTCCCCAGCCCCTTCGGAGCAGTCGCTGCTTTCCTAGCTTCACCTTTTCTTCACCTCCTTTTGTGGCGGAGATCTCCTGACACTTTTATTCAGCCAGGCTGGCCTCCTCTTTTTCTGCCTTCATCTTTTCCTGCCAGGCTCCTTTTGTAAGAGCTCGCTCTCCTCTTCGGCTCCTTTTCCGATTCTCTTCACTGTTGCTCCACGTTTATGCTGGTCTGTGGCCCTGAAATCTTGAGAGTTCGCAGCTTTTAGAATTGGAGGGGTACAGAGTTCATCTAGTCTGACCCCCAACTCCATTTTCTTTTAAGGAAGCTTGCTCCTGTTACTGGAGACCCCGACTCTGTGTCCTGAGCTGAGAGACGGAACTCTGGTTTTAGCTGCCTTCTGGGGCATTTATTTACGCCTTCACTTATTTAACATGTTTATATGACTGCCAATTTCACGGACGTTGCTGCTGACCTGTGCACAGGTAGTCCTTGACTTGACCTCTTAGTGAAGTTTCAATAGAACGACTTGCGGGGAATGCGTGACTCAGATTTGAAGTTTCAATCGTCACCCCCCCCCCCACAGTCCTGTAACTGCATGTTGTGCGCTCAGCAACTGGATCACAATTACGGCTATTTGCACTGTCCTGCGGTTAAGTGAGCCCAATCTACATTGGTTTTGGCCAAACCGAAAGGCATTTTCCTTCCGGTTTTCAGTAAAACCAGCCCATAGCGCCATCTCATGGCTTTGCCTTTAACTCTGGCATTTTCTTTCCGTCTGCCACAGGTTACGTCTGTATGGGCAGGCTCTGCTATGGTCATAACTGGAGGACTACCTGTATCCATAAAGAGATGAGTGCAAAACTATCACTACCTAAAACCGTTAATTAAAACTTCAAAACTATAAAAGCAAAACTAAACCAGAGGGAGGTGTGTCGATGATGACGGAGCCCCCTGCGCGTGGCTAGCACAACCCGGTCTCAAAGCTCCTTCAAAGGCTGGGGAGGGCAGGGGCACCCCAGGGCGAAACTTTGGTCAGGGAAGGAAAGGGCTGCGGCCGGCCTTTCTCCCAAGCCGTGTGGATCCCTGACCAAGGCAGGCAGTCAGCTCCTGGTTCCTTGCTTGCACTAACTCCCATCTACCAAGGTTTCCTTGACTACAGGCTGGGATGTGGCACTGGCACACCTATTAAACCGGTCTCTGTGTGCAAACACAGGAGCCACCATATCCCCCACCTGAGCCATCTGCTCAGTGCCATCAGCCCCACTCCACTCCCCGAGGCAAAGGTGGAGCCCCCCCCATCATTTCTCGCTTCCAGAAGAGAGTTTTTAGGGTGGGCACCTGAGGCAGCGTCTGCTGGAGGGAACGGGCCCTTTTTGGTGCCCCCCAGGCGATGGGGCTTCAGCTCAGCTTGCTCTAACATTGTGCCAAATCTGCTTTAACAGCTTCTCTATTTTCTTACCCTGCAAAAAAATTTCTGTTAAAAGAGAAGATGCCCAGCAACTTAAGATGCTTTTTATATTTTTTTCCCAGCTTCTCAGAATTTTTGAGCTAGGATTGGAAACAATATATTATTATTTTCACCCTTTATTACATAGCACTCAAGGCAATGTACATATGCCCATCTTCTCCCTGACAACAACCCTGGGAGGAGGGCCGGGCTGAGGGAGGGAGCGGCCCTAACTTTTCTTGCAGCTTTTCTGGCCTGCTCTTTGGCTCAATACTTCTTCAAGCCACTAGATGTCGCCACTAGATGCTCCAAATGTCTATGCAGATCCCAAAGGTGCTTTTTCAAAAAGCAATGAAATGTCCTTGAAGACGTTTTGCTTCTCATTCAAGAAGCCTCTTCAGCTCTAAAGAACTGAACCAAACTGAAGAAGCTTCTCGGATGAGAAGCAAAACGTCTTCAACAAAGACGTAGGCATTTATGTAATACTGACAGAGACTCATTAGTGAGGGGTTTACAGGACTGTCGGATCAGCAGCTGCAGAGAATCTGCCCTCTGAGAAACCCAGGGGGCGGATGGGGTTGGGGGTCAGGAGCAGAGGTGAAGGTCCACAGCCCCCTTCCCTGGGGGTTCCTCTCCAGCCGCCGTTGTTCAGATTGCTGCTTCTGTGCGGAAGCCTCTCTTGAGCGAGAGACTCCCCACCTCGACCGAGCACTCTGCATTCCCCTGCAGGGGTAGGTGGGCAACTATCCCCAAACTCCCCTCTGCTCCCACCAAAGGCCAGACCCAGGATCCCCCACAAAACACGAAAAGCCATTTCCTTCCTGCCTTTAGCTGATGGGTCTTCCTTGGCTCCAACATTTGAGCAAACAGCGGTCATCAAAACGTATAGCAAAGCATACTTTAAAATAAGCTTTATTTAGTTGTGTATTCTTTTTTTTTATATTTTTATATTTGCATCCATGCCTTGAAGGAATTGTTTCTCCCCTGACACACGAGTAAGGGGGAGGGGAGGAAGGAGACAACGTTAAATCTAATGTTACCCATAATTCGTAAGCTATTTGTTTTAAAATGGTAGTTCTTTTAAATAAATCACCTTCTTAGTTTTGTTTCCTTTATTTTAAAATAATTATTTCCTAGTTTAGAAAGAAAGAAAGAAAGAAAGAAAGAAAGAAAGAAAGAAAGAAAGAAAGAAAGAAAGAAAGAAAGAAAGATGGAAAACTGAAAGAATGACTTAGAAATGCATTCCTGGAGCTTTAGGTGCCTCCAATTTTATTTCCAATTAAAAGGGGGGGGGGGGGTATAGGGATAGGAGGAGGGGGAGGGGGAAGGGAGCAAGCGGCCCAGCCCTTTGGTGCAAGTGCTCCCTGGAAGGGACCCCTGGGCAGTGCAGGGAGGGGCGAATCCTGCCCACCCCCTTAAATGGTTGAGGTCTCCCTTGGGGGATGCTTAACCTTAACCTTGCCCTATCAGGTGTTGCAACCTACCTGGGCCAGGCTTCCTCTCACCTCAGGGTGCCAATCATCGGATTTATACGGCCCACACGGGACCCCCTCCTTTTCCAAACAGCCTGTCCGGAGGTCTACCAGATCTGCAAAGGAAGCCTTGAAGGGCCAGAAAAAGCACAGCCAAGGTCTGTCTTCCAAAAATGATGCAGCAGCTGTGCAGAAAAGGAGAAGAAGGGGGGGGGAGCATGGCCAAAAGAAAACTGGGGGGGGGGAGAGAAGGCAGGGGGCTGAAATTGGCCCCTGCTGGTTTGCTTATTTAACAGCAAGCTGGAATTGCTGAACAGCCACTGAGCCTGGGAAGCAAAGTCATGGTGGAAAGAACAGAATGGAAATTCCTTTTCATGAAAGGGTGTGTGTGTGTGTGTTGCTTCCTAATCTAATTTCAAAGGTGGGGGGAGGGAAACACCACCAGTAGATCCAAGCCCTTTTCCTGAAACCGGCTCCAGACAGAAAAACCCAGGCAGGTGAGGGTTGTGGCCCACCTGCTCAGCTCGAAGGAGTTGAAGCGAAGGCGCCACTGAGGCAGGAATTAAGCTCACCCCACGACTCCCAGGATGAAAGTTGATGTCACATCATGGGATCCGGGTTCAAGAGGCCTTTGCACCCATTTCTTCCAGTTTGAACTCCTTTTCAGCTCAAACAAGGAGACAGAATCCAACAGGCCACCAAGGTGGCCCTCCCATCAATCCAGTCGATGCTTCTCTCCAGAATGAGGGGGCCCCATCTCCCCCATGGAGGAGAGCAAAAGGGTTAGGGTTAGGGTTAGGCCTGGCCAGGTTGGACCTTTGACCTTTCTCACAGCCACGGCAGGGTTTTGGCAGCACCCACCCGCCGGAGGAAAGGGAAGACTCTTCCTCTTCTAAGAGCTGATGCTGACCAAGAGCCTCTCCGTCACTTTTGGGAAAGGGGCCGGGCAGAGGCAAGCCCCCGAATCTTCCTTAAGGCTCGTAAAGAAGATGCCCATCATTTTAAAAAACAGCAAACACGGTGCCACCGAATCTGGCTGTTGCCGGTGGCACAGGCTGGCTCTGAAGCCCAGCTTGCAAGAAACAGCAAAGCTTGTGTGTGTGTGTGTGTGTGTGTCTGCCTGCTCAGAGCCGCAACCTGCCTTCCGTGCTGGGACTTTGAAACGAGGGCAGGACCGGATCCTCCCCCAGACATCCAGTCCCGTGGCAGGTGATCTCTCCTTAGCCTGGACAATGGGCAAGTTAAAGGGACTGAGGGGTCGATGGCGGGGTGGTCTTGGGCCAGGCTAGAGGTGAGAGACGGAGGGGAGCCAAGGCCAGGGGATCCCGCAACCCCTACTTCGCCCAGGCCAGTGCCTGCCTCCCTGCCAGGGCTGGCCTTTGGAGTTTGCTAAAGCTGCACTGCCCCCCCCCCCCCCGTGGCAGCATCAACAGCTCCCTCCGTCTCTCAAAGGGGAGGGGGGGGTTGCTTAGCAAATCCGGAGGCACCTTTTTCACAGGGTTGGGGGAGAGGGAGATGGGAGGTGAGGGGGGGGGGAAGAGGGAAATACGATCAAATCGGAATTGTTCTCCTGGCACAGAAGCCACCCTACGATTTGCTCTCTGGAGCCATCATGTGCACAACAAAGCAAAAAAACAAAAACAAAAAAACACCAAACTAACCCCCCCCCCCACCCATTCACAAAATCCCCACCCGATGTGGAAAAATATAAATTCCAATATTTATGTAATAATTTAGTTAGAATACATCTTCTGTATTGTGCAAATAAATTAAAATTAAACAATGGGGAAGGAAGGAAAATGAACAAAAAAGAAGGATTAAGGAATTAAAATGAGTATGCATCAAAAAAAACGAGAAAGAAAGAGAGAGAGAGAGAGAGAGAAAGAGAGAGAGAGAGACCAGGAAGAGAAGGAGCCACAGCAGCCACCCCACATTTTGGCCTGAAGGGGTTCAGCCACTTTCCAGGGGCAAATGTTTGTGGCCACCCTGTGTGTGTGTGTGTGTTTGCCCAGCACTGGGAGAGTTGTGTCCTTGCACACCTTTGATCCCTTCTTCCTTTTCCAAACACCTGCCTGAAAAGGCTCCTCTAGTTTCACATTCTTCCTGCATTGAGCTGGGCAAGTAAAGCCTGTTTTTCTGTCCCCTCCTGGGGGCCTTTAAAACAGCCTAATCTCTCCTCTTTCATAAAGCCTTTAATTTCTTCAGCTTCCTCCTTCTTACGCCCTGCTATCATCGCACGCCCTAAAGGGGTACAGCAGGATGCGGTGGAAGTGATGGGAGATGCTGTTGTGTACTGTATGTGTGTGTGTGTGTGAACCTGTGTGTCTGCTGGCCTTCAGTGTCCCATCCACATGTGGGATTTTTGCCCCTTCCCTGTCCAAAAAAGCCACGGAGGTTTCCCTGGGATTTTCTGGATGGGAAGCTGCCATGCCTGCTCCAAAGGACGTGCAGAGCCCCAGCACCCCCCTCCCCCAAGCTGGCTCTGAATGGGTGCAGGAGCCCCCCCCCATTTTCCCCCCCCCAGACGCTTCTCTTCTCTCCCCCTCCTGAGAAAAAGCCCCGGGTTTGCCACGAGCCAAAGGATTAGAAAATACATTCAGACTTTCAAAGGAAGATGGACCCTCTGGATCGCTCTCTTCACATACACACACACACACACATACGCACACAGAGGGAATTTGGCACTGAGGCCCCGCAAAGCAGCCTGGCCCAAATGGGAACTTCCTGCCCCGCCTCGTCCCACCCACCCACCCACCCACATCAGTTCAGGCTCTGTGTTGACCCCAGGAGCTTCACCTCCTTTACTAACAGAATAACAGAGTTGGAAGGGACCTTGGAGGTCATCTAGTCCAACCCTCCTGGTTGAGCAGGGGACCCTAAGCCATTTCAGACAAAAATGATTGTCCAATCTCTTCTTAAAAGCGTCCAAATTCTGGAGGGAAGCCATTCCATTGATTAATCGTTCTGTCATGAAATCTCTCCTTAGTTCTAGGTTGCCCTCTTCCCAGGTGTGCGCAAGAGCTGCACCTGGACTGGCATAAGGGGCAGTTTGTGTGGCACAGAGAGCCCAAAAGTGGACGCCAAGAGTCCGACCAGCTCTGCCCTCCGGCCACAAAGAAAGCCCCAAGAGCTCTTTTTCCCCAAAAGCCTGAAATAGGGAAAGGAACATCAGAATGATGGAAAATAGGAGCCAGGGAGGGGGTGGAAAATGGGAATGTGTTCAGAGGGACTTTGGGGGGAGAATGAAAGGTAGCCCTCCAGGAGGCTGGCAGCCCCAGCATCGCCAGGCAGCTCCACGGATGCCTCATGGCCCCCTCAACGGGGAAAGGAAAGGTGGGAAGGACACAGCTCTCCCTAGACGGCGGGTGCAAACCACGCTTGGCGGCTCTTCCCTCTCGGGCACTGCCAAGGGGGCACCGGAGGCGAGAGAGCTGGATGGATGGCCCCAGAGCCATGGGGGTGGGGGGTGGGCTGCTGTCCTCCAGATGCTGAAGATGCCAGAGACTCCCTGGGCAAAGGGGTCTTTTCTCAACCAGAGCTTGTGTGGAATTTGGGAGGCTGCCAAAAGTGCCCCGTCCCATCCCCTGCCCCCCCCCAGCAAACCCATGAAACACCGGCTGCCCCCCCTCCCCTCCCCCCCCCCCGAAGTGAAGGGAGGCTTCTGGGGGATGGGGGTGGGCAGGAGACATTTAGAAAGCACAAAGTGCACCATGGTGGTGGCGGCTATTTACAAATGCGCATCAGTCCTTCAAGTTTTTCAAGTTTTGTAGAAAGAAAAGTGGGGAGGGAGGGCAAGAAAGGACAGAGAATAGAAAACAAAAACTGGTGGGGGAGGAGGAGGAGGAGGAGGAGGAGGAGGAGGAGGAAGAACAAAATCAACCAAACACTCCCAGCAGGACCAGGGAGGGCTACACAACACGGGCAGCATCGCTCAACAGACGACAGTTAAGGGGTTCGTACACAGGAGTGTGGGGGAGGGGGGCTATGTACAGGGGTCACAGGAGGGCCACGCGGGAGCAGCCGGGTTCGGGGCCTTGGCGCAACTGGAGGCTCACCCCCCCGACACACACTCACACGCGCACCGGGAGCGGGAGGGGGGGCGACCCGTCACCAGTCCGCATCTTCCTCTATGTAGTAGTCGGGGGCCGCTCCGTCGAAGACGCCGGGGTCCAAGGACTTGCGCTGCTTCCCTCGGGCGAAGACCCGCGAGATGGAGCCGAAACCCATCTTCTCCTTCTTCTTCTTCCGCTTCTGGTCCTCCAGGTCCTCTAGAGACTGTGCCGGAGAGCGGGGGGTGGGGGAGAGGAGCAGAGCGGATGCTGGGTTCATGCACCTGCCCCTCCCCCCTGTTCAACACCCCATCTTCAGCCACCCAGAGCAGCCTTGCTCAAGCCCATCCCCCCCCTTGGTGAGGAGCCCAGAACCTACCTGGACAATTGGGTTGTGCAGATTTTTCTGTACCGGTCCAGGACTATCTCCCTGCCAGGAAGAAGTGGCACGTCAGCTGGCATTTTGGTACAACATATGGCATCACACACACACACACACACACACACACGGGTGATGTTGCATGCAGGCCATGCGCAGCACCAGGAGAGTGGCTCCCGCATGCACACGTTCAGGCTCCTGTGCCCCCCTACAGACCCTCCACTGGATTTTAGGGAAGAGGCAGCTGAAGAGGGGTAAACCCCCGATGCTCTCCTCGTCTTATGACCGGTCACCGCAAAAGAGGCTGTAAAATCTGGTTGGTCATGTGATGATCTGCTTTACAACCAAATTAAGACTTGGCTCTGTCACGGCCTTAAGTCAAGGACTACCTGTACAGCTGGCAGCCTCCCATCCATTTTCCTTTGATCTTAGCTCATCTCTCTTTCCTCCTTCAGTGAATGAGATCCGGGAGTTTTGCTCACAATGGAAGCGAGGAAGGATCTGAAGCATCATCTTCTCTTCCGTGGCAAACCAGCGAGAGGAGGGACAGCCGGAGGAAGGGCACAGCGCCCCTCCGCCTGGGTGGACTGCCAAGGGGTGCAGGATTTGGGCTTCACTGTCCCTGGCACACCACTCAGCCAGGAACTGAGTGGAACCTGCACGCAGGATGGAAATCCCCCCTCCCTCCCTCCCTCCCTTTGTGGAGTCAGAATCCCACCAAGGTTCCTGGGAGACCCACTACTGGCTGCACAACTGGCCCGGGTACTGCGCTGCCAGTCAGTCCTGAGGCAGAGAGGCTGCCTTCCTCACCCTGTCTTTCTCCTGGGCTCTTTTGCCTGGAGGACTACCTAGGCATAACCTGCTCACTGACAGGGTGCAGATGTTCCCACCCACAACTGGGCGGGATGACTTAGCATGCACCGTCAAACAGACAAGGGTCTGCAACCTGTGGCTCTGGAGCCGTATGTGGCTCTTTCATTCCTCTGCTGTGGCTCCTTGTTGCCAGTTGGCTCCACAATTGATAGGGCTTTCCGTTAGGACAGGTAGAAGAAAAAGGACGCTGTGCTAGGATGAGACTCTATGGTGGGGGGGACCAGACTTCTGGTTGGCATAGAAAAAAGGACACTGTGCTAGGAGGAGACTCTATGATGGTGGTGGTGGTGGGGGAAATCGGACTTCCGGTCGGCTCTAGAATTGAATGGGGGGCTTCTGATTAGGACCTTTGTGGCTCTTCGAGTATTTAAGGTTGCCGACCCCTGGACTAAGACAACCTCCAGCCTCCACTCCAAGCACAAACCGGCTGCAGGGGAGAGAATTCACACAATCGGAGCCTTGGCTCCCAGGGGACGAACGCCCCCTGCACACTCGCTGGAGGCCCTGTCCCTTCAGCTGAAAGGTTGGCAGACACCCGCCAGCAGTGAAATCCTCTGAAGTCTGCTACCGATTCTGTGAGTTTGCTACCGAGTGTGCGCTTTGCACGCGCCCGCACAACACTAAAAAACAAACATTTTGAAGCCTTCCGAGTCTGCAAAGGTTAAGTAGAACAGCGGGGGGGGGGGGGGGAATCTGCTGTGCCACGCAAATTAGGTTAGTTAGAAAGCAGGAAATCCGATGATTCTAGTTAATATAAATCTCGCGTTACAACTGATTGTCGCCCAGCTGATTGCCTGAACCAGTAGCATTTCACCCCTGATGCCCGCCTCCTCCCGCTTCCGAAGAGAGTGTGCAAGATTCGGGGTCCTCCTTTTAGCTCTGTGTCCCTTTAAAGCAGCTGCCTCCCACCAAACCTCCCACCCAGCCCGCCAAGGGCAGCAGAGGGGGCCCCCCTCCCCCCAATGGGCTGGAAAAACAAGAGTTAGGAACAGCCAATGACCTGCAGACGCGTCTTACATTGCAGAGGGAATGTGTTCTGTGCCGAGGCGAGTTGATGTCACTCGGCGTGGATGATCGGTCCCCTTCGGCCGCCGAAGCATCGGAGATGATGGAAGGCTGCCGCGAGTGGCACGGGCTGACTCGGACCCCTGAAATGCAAGGGAGGAGTGGGGGGGGGGAGGGGGGAGGGTTAGAGGATGTACACGGCTTTGCTTGTGACCAAGAACCGGAGCCTGGAATTCACACTGAAACTCAGAATCTCGGAGGGGTGGGGGTGGGGGATTATTCTGTTTCCTTACTTATAAAAACAATGTACTTTCCTTGGCATGTTATTCACTGTAAAACTTCAGGAACTCTCTGTCCACTTATTGGTGTTATTGTTTTTCTGAAAACCTGCCTTTGCTTTAAATAAACCAGATGAGGAACGAGGGCCTAAGGGCTGGGCTGGGACTGCGGCTTCTGCAGAACTGGGGACACCAATTTTCTGCACCCAAATGGCCCCTCGGTCTGCAGGGTCCCGTCTACAGCTTGTGTCACTTAACGACCATCCTGTTTAGCAACTGTTCAAGGGTGGTGAAAAAATAAATTGACAACTAGCGCTGATTACTCTTCAGGGTCCCAGGCTGTCCAAATCACAAGTTGCAATGATGCAATGCCTCGCTTAGCGACGGAGCCGCTGGTCCTACCTGTGGCTAAGCGAGGACTGTCTCCACCTGTGGGTGACGCCTGGCAGCACCTGCTCTTCCTCTTCGGGCAGGGAGATTGAAAGGGGCAGTCGCTCGCCTCTTTCTCCGTCCCAGACGGTGTTTGTCAAACTTGAGAGCCCTCGCTAACTTCACCTCCCTCTTCTCACGAAAGGGTCTGTTTTGGGACTGACCTGGGGGTGGGTGGTGGGTGGTGGGGTGCCTCTCACCTTGCCGGTCCACCGTGTGCTGGGGATGGGCGTGGTAGAGTGTCTGCTGGCTCTGCCGGATGGCAGCTGTGAGTGGCAGGTCGGCTTGCATCACCCACTCCTGGTTGCCGTTCAGCACTGTCTCGCCGGGCATGGCCAGCGAGTGCCGCTTGGGAACGTCCTTGGTCAGGGTAGCTAAGGACTGCTTGGCCTGCGTGGGAGGAGAGGGCAGCAGGACAGTGTCATCGCCTGGCACAGCCAGAGATGCCCAGTGTTGAAGACAGCACCCCCCTCCCCCAAAACAGGCCTGCAGCCCACCAGACTCTCCCGGGCTCTTTGCCATTCCTTCCAAGAGGCCCTCCAGATGTGGATTGGCGGATTCCAACTCGGGACTGGCAACATCTGGAGGGGAGCGGCTCTGGCAAATCCATGTCAAGTTAACCCGGTTGGTTTAATCCCAGTTTGGGAAACAAAATTAGGGATGGCGGGAGATCGTTTGTGAAAGGAGAGGCCAAATATTCTCTCTTTGCCAACGATTTTCTCTCTGTCTGTTTGGGGCCAAAGGCAAATGCAACGAACTGCAAAGGCCATCATCCTGTGCGGTTCAGCCTTGTTTTTCCCAAGAGCGATCAGCCCCCCCCTTTCCCTCTCCCCCCACGACTGGCACTCTCAGAGTCATAGAGACAAAGCCCTCATGAACCAAAATCAGAGCCTTGGGCTCTGTGCAGCATTTACTGCTTCCGAGAAGGCTGGATTAAATGACCTCATGGAGCCCTTCCAAGGATCCCTGGCGGGGGTGGGGGCAAAGGGCCTCCCTTCTGTGAGGGAGGGCTTCACCTGGGCCACCTCCAGAGAGCCTCAGCAGGAAAAAGGGCCTGGGGTGGGGGATGGCCTCACCATGGCCAGCTCGGCCTCCAGCTCCTTCATGCGGTTGTCCTTCAGGTCCAGCTGTGAGCGGAGGGCGCTGGCGTGGTCCGTGGCCTCCTTGGCCTGCCGCCTCAGCTCCCACTTCTCCCGCTCCAGAAGGTCTTTCTCTTTGGCCAGGGCCTTCACCGCATCCTCACTCTCCTGGGGGGGGAGGAGGCGCAAGGAGGGGGGAGTGGGCTTTAGAAGATTTGAATGCACCACTCTGGGCGGGGGGGGGGGTGAGCACTTCTCTGTGGGCCTTGGGGTGCCTCCCTCTGAGGCACAGCCCTCCCCAGGGCAGAGCTCCCTCCCACAGCCAGCTTCCTGCCAGGCAGACCCCCCAACCCCGAACGAATGCCCCATATTTAGCCCCTCCACCGTCCCAGGGCCGGGGTGGGGGGCTGAGAGAGGCCCAAGTGAGGCGCAGGGGTGGGGTTTTACAGGGAGACCCCGCAAGCCTCAGGGCGGCATAGCAGGTTCAGCCCCCAGACAAAGAGCCCTGTGGAGTCTGTAGGCCGGCAACTCAGAGGACCTGCTGGTTCTCCCTGCCTGTTAGTCCCCATTGCTTCCCCCACCCGATGGGGTGTGCCCCTTCCCCGCCCCCAACCTTCCGGTGCTGCTCGTAGTTGCGGATAAAGTCCCTCAGCTGCTCCTCGCGGCTCTCCAGGGTGCTGTAGAGCTGCTGCATCTGACTGGCCAGGTCGCTCTTCTCGCCCTTCAGGCGCTTCCGGTCCGCCTTCATGGCTGCCAGAGGAAAAAACGCAGTTTTAGTCATAATAGATAAATAAAATGGCTCAGCTGCACCCGTGTCTCTCTCTCTCCCCCCGCCCCCCCCCCCCGTCCTTTCATTCTCTTCACCTGGTTTTAATTCTGATTTTGATGGGGCTTTTCAGTGCTAGGTGACCTAGCCCAAGTCTTGGACATGAACCCAGGGCTCAGCAGGCAGGATTGACGGGGCTCAGAGGGGTGGGGGTGGGGGCAGAAGGAAGGAAGGAAGGAAGGAAGGAAGGAAGGAAGGAAGGAAGGAAGGAAGGAAGGAAGGAAAGATCTAAGCAGGAAGGCAGAAGAGGGCAGGCCCTCCCCAGGATCCCAGCAGGGCCCTGTCACCTGGAAGGGGCCGACCTTTTCTTAAGGAAGCGTCTGGTGGGTGCACGGAGGGCCCTGGGGTCCACACGGTGGCCCCTAGAGAGGCGGGGAGGCAGAAGGGGCTCTGGATTCAGCCGCCTGTGCCAGTCTGCCTGCCAGGAACGAGGAGGGGGAGCTCAGGCCTCCCCTGCCCCATCCTGCCCCCAGGGCTGCTGCCCAGAGGGCCCATCCACACCTCCCTGGCTTCCCTTACAGGGACCCCCACCTGCAGTGGTGAAATCCAATTTTTTTTACTACCGGTTCTGTGGGTGTGGCTTGGTGGGCGTGGCAAGGGAAGGATACTGCAAAATCTCCATTCCCTCCCCACTCTGGGGCCAGCCAGAGGCGGCAGTTGCCGGTTCTCCAAACTATTCAAAATTTCCGCTACTGGTTCTCCAGAACCTGTCTGAACCTGCTGGATTTCACCCCTGCCCATCTGGGCACTGCCCGGCCACAGCAGAGCCCTGGGCCATCACTTGAGCCCCTCCAAGCTGTGGGGGCCACAAATGGCTTCAAGGAAGGCAGCACTTCCCAGTGAGACCCCTGCCCTCCGTCTGCAAGGTCTTGAGTGAGCAGGGGTGGGGTGGGGGTGCGGTGGGTGGAGTGACCGAGCAGGGACACAGCTTTACCTTCAGCACCCCCCCCCCACATCTCCATGGGGCCTCCCCAGAGAGGGAGGGGAAGGGGCTTTTCCTTCTTATTTGCAGTGGGAGGGATCCCTGCAGAAACTTCTTAATGAGGAAGGGCAGCCAAGAGGAGGAGGAGGAGGAGGCATTTGGGAAAAGCCACCCCCCCCCAGGGCAAGGCTTGGTGGCAGAGCCCCAGAGGGGCTGAGACAAAGGAGGGAGGGGTGTCCTTTCAATCCACCGCCTGGAAGCTGTCCGGCTCCCAAGGGAAGGGAGAATGTGGCCATGGTTGCCATGGAAATGGGGGGGGGGGGCGCTCTGCGAAAATGCTTCCATTTCACTTTGTGGAAGCCAAGCAGCAAAGTGGGGAGGGGAGAGGAAGTTGGCAGTGGCCTCTTGGGGGTGGGGGGAGGTGGGCAGCATTTCATCCCCGGGGGAGGTGGGGATGTGCCAGCTTCCACCCAGAGCTGGATGGCCCTTAGTAGATTCTGGGCTGCCCAGGCTCCCTCCAGTCTCCAGCCATTGCGGGGGGGGGGGTCACCTTTTGGAGCGCTGCTGGGGCCCTTTGAGCCTTTGGTCTCCGGCTGGCAATTTTGGTTCCTTTTTTCTTTTCCAGGGGAAAAACTTCTCCCCCAAATCCCAAAGTCTGGGAGCAAAATCTTGTTTGCATGCAGGTCCTGGAGTCTGCCCAAGCCCCCCCTCCCCCCCCAGCCACTGGCAAAGGATCAGAGGGCACCTCTGCCAACTCGCCCATCCTTCCGCTCTGCGAAGAATGGGCACAATCCAATGCCAACATCCAAGGGGGGGGAGCCTGGAGAAAACAGGGGGGCTGGGGGGGGCTTGCATCAGGGAGTTTTCTGCCCCAGCCCCCCAAGAGGGAGGGGGAATGCGGCGGCTTCAGGAAGGATACTCCCCCCCACAAGCAAATTTTAGCTCTGTGCTTCCAAAATCTCAAGGATGGAAAAAGGGGAGCCGAACTCTTACAAGCTGGGTCATAAGGAGGGGGTCCCCAAAAGGCTGTGAAATGCTTCTCCCCCCCAGCTAAAACAGAAAAGCATTTGACAGCATTTAGAATTTCCTCCCAATTCTTGGGGTAGAAAGGGGGCTCAGGCCCCTCCTGATGAAAACATTCACCCCCAGAACTTCCCACCCAAGCAGGAAAATATGTGGCAGGGGAGGGTTGGGGGGGCTGGGAGGGGAAACGCTGGAGGTCTGTAACTGCTTTTCTGGATTTAGAGAGAAGCCATGGCTAAGAATGGGCCTCGTTAGTTTAATTTATTAAGATCTTTTACTGTTACAACTAATGGGCACACTTTATGGGGTGAGTTTTCACCATACTTTAATCTAAAACAAATTACTAATTACAAGAATTGAGAGGGGGGTCTTCTCCATCAGTTGGAAGGGGCGCCCAGAAGAAACACAACTGCTTCTCATTTTTCATTCAAGGGGGGGGGGAAGCCCCCACATTAATGGATTTCCTCCCTCCAAGAAAACAAAAAGCCAAACACAAAGCAGCCTCCGGGAGAGTCAACAGAGGATCTCCGCTTGGTCTCAACTCCATCGGTCCCAGGCAGGGATTTACCAAAGGTTACAAGCGGACTTGGGCAGAGTCCTCCCCTTGGCCTAAATGCCCCCTTTTAACCCCCTGCTCAGGTGTGGGGGCCCCTTTGATCTGAAGCGGCCTGGCCCCCAAAATCTGACTTTTGGTTTCTCAAGGGCTTCTCCTCCTCTTTCTGCCTTAGGCAGGTAGTCCTTGACTTACAGCCACTTGTTTAGTGACCGTTTGAAGTTACAAGGGCGGCACCTGTAGTCAGAATGTGGGCACTGGGCAACCAGAATGTCTGTATGACGGCTGCAGCATACTGGGGTGGGAAGATGGGCTATGGGCCCAGAACTGCCCTTTCGGGCCCCCTTCCCTGAGCCTGGCCAACTGGCACTGGGGCAACTACTCACTGGCTTCCCTGAAGGCTCCGTTGGGATGGCAGAGCCTGCCTGGCCCCAGGGCCTTTTAAGCGGGTGAGGCAGGGAGGGCCGAGGAGGGCGGAGGCAGGGAAGGGGGGGGCTGGTGGCAGGAAGGGGCGAGGGGCTCTTACCCTGGAGGGCCTCCTTGGCCCTGGCCAGCTCCTGCTCCTTCTGGGCCAGCTGGACCTTGAGCTCTGTGGCCGGGAGGATCTCGGAGGCCTTGTCCCCCTGAGTCTCCTCCAGGTCCTTGGTCAGCATGTCCTTCATTTGACGGAGCATATGGATCTCCTCCTGCAGCTGGCTGACCTCTTCCCGCAGGAGGACTGGGGGGGGGGAGGGGGAAAGAGAGAGAGAGAGAGAGAGACAATGTGGGCCAGTGGTGAGAGCAGACCTCCAATGGAACAAAGACCGGCTCCCTCTGAGCCACCGGGAAAGCATTTTGCCACAGGCATCCCCCTCCCCACCGGCTGCCCCCTCCCTTTACTGAGAAACCACCTGGCATGTTGGGGGCCTCAATTTGCCCACCTGTCTGCCAAGCGGAGCGTCTGAGGCGACCCCGAGAGCACATCATGCACAACTGTGGTTTTCAAACTGGCCACCTTGCGATGAATGGACTTCAACTCCCAGAATTCCCTAGCCAGTTTGGTTGTATTTTGAAGGAGACATTCAAAAAACGGAGCCCACCCTCCCTGGGAACAGCCCCACTCTCGAGCCCGTTTTGCTGCCTGAGCTGAGAGGGGTGGGCGCCAGCTTAACTGAGCCCCCAATTACAGGTACATCCCATAGCCCAGCCATTATGCACCACGGGCTCATTTAGAGTGACTTAGTTTTATTGTATAGCGCTATAAATGACACTAGTCCATATTGTCTGTATGTATAAAACAGGTGTCAAATAAAGGCTAACTTGCCCAGATCTGTAAATGTCACAGCAAATTTATCTGATTACAACTTCCAGATTTTATTTAACCGGATTTTTTTTTTTTTTTTAAAGAAAAAGGCTCCTTTCTCCCTAAGCCAGTTCAGAGACCCAGTTGGTGACTTAAAAAAAGCAAATAAATCAAAGAGGATTTTTTCCCCTGCTTCTTTTACTTTCTGGCGGACTAGAAACCTCCAATGGCCAATTCTTCCAAAACTCTTTTCTGCATTAATTATACACAGAGAGAGACACACACACACACATACGCACTCACGGGCAAACGCCTCACAAAGGCATGACTTCACCTCTTTCTCATTAATTGCATCTTGGGGATAACTGCTTCCTGCCCCCCCTCCCTCCCCACCAGAAAAGAGGCCGAGGCCAACCGACAGCAACGCCCGGCTGGGAAAACACACCTGGGGGAGGGGGGGGGGGGTTGGCAGCTCTTCTGCCCCGTCCTGGTGGGGCGAGATGCCCCACAGCTAGAAGGGACTGTGGACTTTGAAGGGTGTGAAATTAAAGGCAGGGGGGACGGGAGAAGCCCCCCCCCGCCCCCCCAGGTGAAAGGGCTCTCCTCTCTGGCTCAGGGCTGGCAGCGCAGCAGGAAGGCGGGGCTTTGCAGAAAATTCAGCATTTCTGGCATGAGCAATGCTGCAATTATTACGGGCTGTGGGGCTGCCTTAATTACACACCACCATCTTGCTACTGGAAAAATAGGGGAGAGGATCTGATAGAGAGCCAGTTCCTTGGGGGCCAGCCCCACTGGGCTCAACGGGGCCGCTCTCGGGCTGAGCAGGCAGCTGCCTCCGCCGCCCGGGGCCCCTCAGAACGGGTGGGATTCCAACTCCTATCGTCCCCAGCCTGCCTGCCTGCCGCTGGGCACGCGGGCTGAGTGTTGGGACATGTTTGGGCTTTTTAATCCCTGCTCTCCAATCCCCGGCAAAGCCACCCGGGTTGCAAAGCAGCCCAAGTCTGGTCTTTCCCCCCCCCACCTCACCCCACCCCAAACGCTGGAGAATTGGGCACTGCTCCCCGTGCCAAGCGGCCACCCGTGCCAACTCCTGTCCCTTCCTCTTCAGGGGAAGGAAAGAAGATCTGCTTTGGGAAGACCAGGATCCCACTCCTGTTTTTGTGCTGTGTGTGTGTGTGTGTGTGTGTGTGTGTGTGTGTGTGTCTCAATCAGAATCAGATCCGTTTCCTTTTCTTTTCAAACACTTGGGGTTTTTTTCCCTCCAGAAAAAAGAAACTCGCTCTGCATTCCTTCCGCCCCCCCATGCCCCCCCCATCCAGGGACTCGAATCCACCGGCGGAATTTCCTTGGACGGAGCAGGACAGGAAGGGCAGTGTGTGTGTGGGGTGGTGGGAGGAGGGGCTGTGTGTCTCTCCTGGCTGCTCTCCATTCCCATCCACAGCAGCGTCCAAGAAACAATAAACTCTCCCTCGCATTTTTGAGATGCTTCCCTGATGAAGAAGGCCTGGGTCCCTTTCGCTTCTTCCCCCACCCCATGGGGAACATCTGAGATCTGGGGAGGGGAGGGGGCAGGATTCAGGAGGGCTTGTCAAAGAGGGCAGGCCAGCCCTTAAGCGCAGGGCTAAGGGGGGTTCAGGAAGGCGTCAGCTCTCCAAGGACGGACACCCCCCACCCAGTTCCTGGCTCTGCCTTTTTAATGATGCTCTGCTGAGCCCCCCCAAAGACCGCCCCTCCTCACCCTCGGATCCAAAGCCCAGGATTCTCCCCTGGAAGCCAATCCCTGGGCGAATGCCAGATCACAGGGATGGGGGGGGGTCTCTCCCACGTTTTCCCACGCTGCCTGGGATGCAGGAGAATTCCCAAGCAGGGGGCGGTTTATTCATCCGTTCCCTCCCCACCCCACAAGGAAAGGCAGGCAGGTGGGGGGAGGAGGGCAGGATCTGGGGGAGGAAGCATGGCTTGGGAGGTGCCCCATGGCAACGTCCCTTCTCTGCCATCCAGACAACCTTCTCCTGGAGAGGGACCAGTATCCCTGCAAGCACTTTGGTGCCTTGTGCACTGAAGATCCTGGATTCAAGGCTGGGATAGCGCAGCGGGCTGCCCAGACCCTGCTCTCCACCAGCCTAGTGCAGGGGTCAGCAACCTGCGGCTCTGGAGCCGCATGTGGCTCTTTCATCCCCTCTGCTGCGGCTTTCTGCCACTCAAAATATGCGTCACAACCACCAATGTGCGACACCCACCAGCACATAATTTATTGAGCGAGCGTTTCAACCTCCGGTAGGCCAGCCATGGATAAATCAAAGAAAAGAAAAGTTTCAGAAGAAAGCAGAAGGTTTAATTCAACTACATATGCTAGTTTTGTGGCCGCTCAAGAAACAGTCAGGCACGGGAAGGGTTTTGTGGCTCCCGGTGTTTTCTTTTCTGTGGGCAACGGGTCCAAATGGCTCTTTGAGTGTATAAGGTTGCAGACCCCTCAAGCCCCCTCCCTCTCTGGCCCTCCTGGCAGAAGCCGAACCTAGGCTGGAAGACCTCTTGGGGGGGGGGGCAGATGGAGGAGATGGACCTATGGGCAGCCCCCCTTCTCCGGCAGCCAGGACCATGCATGGCATCCTCTGGCCAGCAGCACCCTCAGCCAAAAGCAGCCTTCTGCCGGACAGTTCGGGTGTCCTGCCAATCCGGAGATTCAACTGGGCCCCGATGCAGGGGTCTCTGTGCCCAAGGAGGTGGGTCAGGTCTGTGCAGGAGGCCAAAAGCCACTGGGTGGAGGCCACGGGAGGAGCCGCTGAGAGACACCAAGGAGGAGGAGGAGGAGGAGGCCAGAGTCAAGATGAGTAACCCAGGAGCAGCCCAGGACGCCTTCAGGTCCACCCAACCTGAAAGGGACGTCCCAGGAATCCATCTGTGGTGTCAGGACGCCTTTGCCTGAGTTCCACCCGTAAGCCAAGTTTCTGCCAGCAGATGTCGGCTTGTGAGTTGCCGCCTCTTGCTTCCTTGAGCTTTGGCTGCCCTCTCAGCCTCGCACGGCCCCAGAACCCCCACCCCCACCCCCCCAGGCTGGGTCCCCTGAAGTCCAGGGATCAAGGCGACATCTTGGCTCCTGGAGCCAAATGACCAGCCTCCCTTTCCGTTTTCTTTCCCTATCTGGCTCTCTAGGAGCTCCCTTTTCTCTTCAGCTTCATCAAAATGACAGGACTTTATGCCCGTTTCTTTGAAAACAAAGTCCGGCCCAAATTGCAGCCCTGATCTTGGGAGAAACTCCGGAGGGCCAAGCCTGGTTCGTGCACGGAAGCAGCAACAAGCCCACATTTAACTGCTGCCGAGGACGGGGAGCCTTTCCTGCGGGGGGGGGGGGGAGGGGGGCGAGGGGAGGGGGGAAACCAGGCCATTTGGCTGGCCAGGCAAGCCAACAGAGAAGCCGAGGAGGCATTTCCCGTCAACAAGGGGGCGGAGGGCTTGTGGGCCGGCCTGGAGACCGTTCAGGGAAGTAGCTGCGGGCACCTGCCTGGGACGGCCCCTCCCCCCGGGCATTTCTGCCAGGTACCCGGCCTTCTTTGCCAACAGGCTTGGCCGCATCCATGCAAGGCCAACGTCTTCCCCTTCCTCTGCGCCCCTGTGGCCCCTACAGCAGCAGAGACATCACCCCCGTCTCAATCGGGGGTGCAAGCCGAACGCAGCGAGGGGGGAGGGGGTCAATTCTGGCAGTCCCGTTCAGCAACTGCATTCGCTTTTCATGGCACCACCAGCAAAGTCCAGCTCACGCTTGCCCAGACCCACACATTTAGCCCTGGCCCCCCTGAGAACGTAACTCCTCCCTATATATTTCCAAGGGGAACCCCCCCACCCATTTCTCACCACGAGGAAAAAGAAGCCTTCCCTTACCAGCCCACTTCATTCACCCTAAGACAGCAATTTAGGTTTTTAAATAGATATTTGACACTAAGTTAAGCACACAAGGCACTGAGCCCAGTCTTTGGCCAAGCCAACGAAACTGTCGGACAATCAAATCAGACCAGCCTCCCAGCGCACCTGCTGAACTGGTGGCTGGGCTGATCCCAGGGGAGCAATGTGGGCTTCTGAACACATCCTTGACCGAGTGAAGCACACCGTCAGAGATCCTGGGCCAAGCAAACCAATTGCCCCACGTGGAAAGTTAAAACAGACCAGGGAGACATGCGTGTCTGGGACGGTTATCTGGGTGTGGCGCACAAAGAGACACGAAGGCTGGCCAGGTGCAAAGTGCAGGCTGAATAACGCAACCTCCCCGAGCGACACCAGGGAAGCAGGCGGGCGCCCTGCCCCCAAAGCCCCCAGCAAAGCTTGGACAGGCCAGCCAGCCAGCCAAAGGGGCGCCCTCCGCCTGGCTCCTGACCCGACTAGGCCGGCTCTGGGTGGGTGGGGAGGGTGGCCAGCGGGAGGCCAGTGCGGGCCCCTAACTCTGGGGGGCAGTGGGCCTTTGGGAAGGGGGGCAATGGAGGGCTCACCAGACAGGGTGACGTTCTTGCACAAGGGCGCAGCTGCAATCTTCCCTTCAAAGAGGGCCCCGATTCTCTCGAATTTTAAATGCAATCAACACGATGAGGTCACCAAAGTTTTCATACGTTCTGATCCCAGCAAATGAAAATAAATTCTGAGTTTAATGGGTTAAACAGCCCAGGGGAGTCCCTGGCGCTCGGAGGATGTTCCCTAGTTGGGTCACAAAATGTCCAGGACAACCCAGCTCAGCCGGGACAAGCAGAGGTTCCCCTCTACTGTTAATACATCAGCCCAGGACCGAGTTCGAAAGCCGTCTGGCCAAGCAGTTCTGTCCTCCCTTGTCCCCTCGACTTCAGAAGGTGCTTGTGAGTGTAAAGATCGGGAGGGACTAAGCGCTCCTCCGGCCACCGCAGGAGAGTTCAAGAGTGGACTTGCAGCTTCCAGACCGTTCCCGCCCCCCCCCTCCATCCCCGACTCATCCCTCCTGAAGGGGGGGGGAGAGACCCAGATAAACACTCAGGTCAAAAGGGAGGCCAGCTCCACCTGACCAGCCCTGGCTACAGGTGTCTTCCCAGGTCAGAAAGAGAGCCCACCCAGGGAAAGCGTGGAGCGAGCCCAGCGCCTGAATCCTGGACCGCAAGTCCCCCCCCTCCCCAATCGTAACTACACAGCAACATCCTAAACAATGCAGCTCCAGGCTTTTCCCACAAGGCACCATTTCTGCCAAAGAGGGTCAAGCCAGGAAAGTGAGTTATATCTCGGGAGGGGCAAGGGGGGAGCTGAAAATAAGGACCTTTTTCCAGGAGGGCCTGGAGAAGTCCTCCTTTGAGGGGCCTTCCTATTCCCCCCCCCTCAACGTAGAACCCAGGACTTTGCTATTCAGCCCAGCAAATTCCAGAAAGGCCTTTTTCCTTCAGTCCCAAAACTTCCTGCAGGGACCCCAAGTCGTCCTTGGGCTAAAGTCCAGCCTCTCCCAGTTAAACTATAACTTTTCTGGAGGTGGGGTGCAAGCAGGGGAGGGGGTGGGCGAAAATATTGTTGCAGCATTTTTTTAAGACACAGTGGCTTTGCAGGAGAGAAAGAAACTCTCCCTCAATGTAGAACAGCCCCCACTCTCTGTGTGTGTGTGTGTGTGTGTGTGTGTGTGTGTGTGCGCGCGCGCGCGCTTGCTTCTCACAAAGGCATGAAATAATGGTTTGCAAGCAGGAGGCTGGTTTCAAATGAGAACCAGACCAGTTTTCTGACACAAAACAAACAAGTCCTCTTTGTTTCCCTGTCCTCCAATGCAGTAGCTCTCCTGGCCTCCTTCTAAGCACCTAGTCCTCATGGATCCATTGACAGAGGCCTTGGGTGGCTGTGTGCCATTGCAGGGAGCCTGAATTTCAGCTTGGCTGGGCTGAAGGAAACGGGGCAGCCGGGATCCAAGGAGAAATGAGGCACGGAGGGGGCTGTTGCCTCCCCCAGGCAGCTGAAGGAGATTACGCTGCCCTCCCTGATGATTTTACTTTTATTCATCAAACACCTCAGTGGGTTGCTTTTATTGCTAGAGTAGCTTCCTTACTCTCCCCTCAGGCATTTCTGCAGCCCCCTTGGTGGGCAGGGAGACCCACAGCTTCCCTTCCACCCCATTTCTCTGGGAGAACTGCAGGTGGCCCCTAAGTCCTAGCAATTTCTCCAGTTCCTCTGGAAAGGCACTGGCCAGGGCGACCTTAAGTGGCAGAGAGTTCCACAGGCCACTCCCCGGCAGCATGAATGGACCTCCCGAAAGAGACACCCAATTCTATGGCGCGCCAGAGAGAGAAGCCGCGGCACAAACAATACCGCAACATCGGGGCCTTTGGGGGGCCTGCTGGGTGCCAAAACCCAAGTCAGACCCTGGCACAAGGCAGCTGACGTGGCCCTGCGCTTAGCAGTCTGAAGTCAAAGCCTCCCTGGGCCCTCTGTGCCGATGCTCACGTCGCAAAAGCCATGCCGTTCTATGCCAGGCTCCTGCCGCCTTCGAAAATGATCTGCAGGAGGGGACTCCGGTACCCATCACTACTGGCCAGCGGGAAGGCCGCCCAGATTCCGGGAGGGCACACCTGGCCTTCCTCAACCCTGAGCCAAAGAGAGGCCAGCAAGGACCCACCTCAGAGGGCTTCTGCCCCACGCAGGGTCCCCCAGGGACCCCCGCGGCTCCCGGCCACAACGCAGCCAGCTGACATGGCGAAAGCTAATTAGCCGTCAAAGGCAGGCACCATCCCACAAACCCATCAGGTTTGGCACTCACCGCAGGAGCCCTGCCGCAAACCACACCTCCCTCTCGGCTACCGATTTGGAAACTCCCTGCAGGGCACCTTCTCCTGCCCGCCAGCTGCCCAGAAGACACCCCCTCCCCCCCGTCCCGAAGGGGCTTCCTGGTCCTCCGAGGCCTGAGAGAAGCCTACAAGGTGGGAGTGCCCAGGGCCATCTCCCCCTTCCCCCCATCCCCGGGACCTGCTGCTGCCACGGGGCTCTGCCCCTCCCCAAGCTCCCCTCCCCCGGCACCCTCTCCCCACGCCAAGCCCCCTCCGACTGCCAGCAGAGCCCAAAGAAGAGCCCACCAAGTGTGGGAAGAACCGGAGGCTGAGAGGCAGCCCGGAGACCGGCCCAGCCCCCTCGCCCCCACCTACCCGGCCTGCTCTCCTCGCTCTCCGATTTCATGCTGGGGGGGGGCGGAGGGGCTGCTCTGAAGGCCAGTCGGTCCTTCCCTGCCTGCCTGCTGCGGTGGCTGCTGCTACTGCTGTTTTCCCCTCTCTTCCGCCCGACTCCTCCCCAAACCAGCCGGAAGGAAGGAAGGAAGGAAGGAAGCACCGGTTGCGCTACCTGGAGCCCCGGCCTGCCTGGGCTCAACAGGTGCTGCTGCTGCTGCTGCTCTGCCTGTGCCAGCCGGAAGCTCTGCCGGGCAGTGGCAGGGAGGCGGCTGCCCGGCAGGCTGGGCCATGGGCCGTTTACCTGCCCAGCAGGCCTCCATGGGAAGTGGGCGGAGAGCAACAGAGCCACCAACGGCGGCGGATTCTGCCTGCCTGCCTGGTCTCCTCTCCACGAGGGAGGGAGGGAGGGATGCAGCGGTCATCAGGAGATTTGCCTCCTTCCCTTTTTTTGAGGGGGTTCCCACCTGCATGGCCCCTTGGCTGTCTGCACTCCAGAAGGGCAAAAGAAAGAAGAAGGCTGGCCAGGGTCTCGCTCTGGCTCAAAGGACAAGCTGCGTCCTTCTCAGGCTGCAGTGCGGGGAGGGGGGAAACCCCAAAATCCCTGGGTCTGTGAAACATGTTGGGCTAAAAACCTGCAGAGTTGGCGGGGGTGGGGGTGGGGGAGTATTCCTGGGCAACCGCGCCGAGAGGCAAGGATCGTCCCATTCGGACTAAAACATGACCTGTTCTAATAGGTCCTTTCACCAACACCATGAGGACTAGGACCTTGCTCTCTGTGCAGGAAGACGCCTGCACTAGACAGGTGGCAATGCTCTGCTTTGCCAACCAAAATTTCCAGGCGTGACCCCAGGTGGACCATGGATGGCGCCAGCCCTCTGGGCAAGGAAAGCAACGCTCGGACGGAGCCCCGCTTTGCCCTTGAGAGGGACGCCTCACACTTATGACTGCTGCAGCTCCCCTTTCCCCGCGGTCGCACACTTTGAAAGTGGCGTGGATGTACCACCGTGGCAGCATCCCAGACAAGCAAAGGGTCTGCTTAACGACTGCCTGGTTCACTTAACAACTCAACTGCAATGACCCACTTAACCTGCAATGACCCAGGGCAAAAAAGGTCGTAAAATTGGCCGTGACTCACTTAACAACTGCTTAGGCTTAGCAACAGAAATTTCAGACCCACTTGTGGTCATAAACTCTGTGCTCCAAGCGAGACAGCCTCACAAAACTGAGCTGGGCTGGAAGATGAAAAGGGCCAGGTGGGAGACCCCCTTTGACACACACACACACCCGCTGCAGGTTGGGGACCCTGCCCTAAAACCTCCCGCTGAGCTCCCCCCCTTCCTTCCCTTTGGCAAGGAGCCACCTGGGGGGGGGGGGAGAGGCAGAGAAGAAAGCCGGGCCCCTTCAGGGACTGCAGAGCCGGCAGCAGGCCAGAAACATTTTAGGCTGTGGGAATTCCAGACTGAAAGAGCCCGGATGAGAGAGTCGAAGGCACAAGAGACAAGAAGGGAGAGGCGCAGGGCCAGTTCGGGCTCCGTTGGGGAAACTCTCCGCTCTGCGCCCCCCCCTCTCCCCCCCCCCCCCCCCCGCTGATAAGAGGGCGCAGAGGAGGAAAGCAGCTGTGCCTTTTCCAGGCCCAATAAAGGCCCAAGTTTTGGCTTGGCTCCACCCGGTCAGTGATGCTGAGCAGCCCCTTCCTCTGCCAAGGAAAAGGGACGGGAAGGGAGGAGAGCTGCACGAGTGAAAACCTGGGGCTAAGGGATCTGCCTTCACGGAGACCCAAATGGTACATCAGAACCCTCCTTCAACCTGAAGGAAGTCAGAGCCCCCCCCCAATCTATCTCATTTTGGGGGAGATGCGCTGAGCTCAGCTGCTCCCCTTTTACCTGCCTGGCTCTTTAGATTTGAAACTGCTTAGGCAGACGCACAAAGGGGCTGAGGGAGGCGGAAAAAATCCCTCCTTTGGCTGCTGGCCTTTTTATTTTTCTTGTGTGGCGTTTACTCCGACACAAACCCGAATTCTTTTGTCTGTTCCTAACATCCAATCTATATGTTGGCCTACAGAGCCATCCCCACTCATCTCCACCCCCACCCCCACCCCGTCGCCTGCTTGAGCAAGGGGTTGGGCTACAAGACCTCTGAGGTCCCTTCCCGCTCTATTCGGCCTGTCTGCAGTTCTTTCGGAGTGTTTTCCTTCCCTCGGTGCTGTTTCCCTGCTGACGTTTCTCTCTCTATGTGTGTCACACCTTCTGCAGTCTGGTGGGTGGCAATGAGGAAACGTGTTTGTTGCTAAACCACTAAAACCTGGATTATTTCCTCCCCTCCCGGGTATCAGGGAGCCGTTAGTTCAGCATAATTCAGGTGCTTTTCCTGGTCGGTCTTGAGGCTGCTGTGTGGTCCTTGTCTTGTTTCCAGAGTCTTCACTGGACTAGTCTAAAGCTCACAGGCAATATTTAATTTCAGAGGATTATTTCAGAGGCACTTTTTCACGTTGATCTGGACTGCCAAACCACTCCAGTTGAAAACTGAGTCAGCTCTATTTTCCCAGTTGATTTGAACCATTGGATCAAACCAAACACAATTTTAATCTTCTCGCTTTAATCATTTCCTCAATCCTGGGAAGAGGTGTCCTTTTCTAATGTGGAAGGAAGGGCTCGTTCAGGGTGAGGGGCTGCTGACTGCTGTTCTCCAGGGAAGATGTTTAGGGGCATCGGTATCAACGGGTGATGAGGGGAGGGGGCTCTACAATCTGGAAGAGGAAACCTTGGACCCCTCAAGCTCAGCCTCTGGGCTTAAGGATCACGCTCTCCCCCCCCATCAGGACTCAGGGATGGATCCTTCCCTCCTTCAGAACCACACACACACACACACCCCAGGCTGGGCGGGAAGAGGGCGCTCAGTGGGCCTGCGGAGAAAACATTTTCTCCTGGGGCCGAATATTATTCCTGCACTGGCTCCCACAGTATCTATTTCCGTTCTCCTTCATCCCTCCTGTTTTATTTACCATGGGAATATTTCATTTTTAGCTTAACAGCCTCCTGCTTTTATGGTGGTCGCCTGCCAAAGGTGGGGCCACGGTAAGAAAACATAAATAAACCAGAGGTCAAAGAAGATAAAAATAGGGGGGGGAGGGTGTCAGGGCTGGGCTGCAGAGGCCAATTCTCTATTCTGCATTAAATTCTGCTTCCCGGGCTACTTTTTGAAGAAGGAACCGCAGGCTTAAATTTAACCCAAGGACATTTCTACACAAGCACCAGGATAACAACAATAACAATAATAATAGGGCCACCACAACAACAGCAACACAACTTCCTGCAGCTACAGGTAAAGCTTCGCAGGGGAAGTGGAGTTAATCAGGGGGCATAAGCCCCTTCCTCGGCAGCAGCACGCCAGACTCACTGCTTTCTCCCAGGGTGCATCTTTGTGTATGTGGGTCTGTGTGTGTGTGGTTGTGACTTCTCAGTCTAGCCGACAGCTGGCCTCATCAGAGCCAACCACCGCTCTGCTCAGCCCAGCCCACACTGGCACCTTGGCCATTCCTGCTTGCAAGCCCCCCCCCCACCCCCAGGCTCCCCATCAGCTCTGGAACGTCTCTGACCAGGACACAACTCTCATGGGTGGGGTGGAGGGTATACTTGCATCCCCATCTGGAGCAAGAAGGCCAGGGGGGACAGGCTCTCCCCGATGGCTCCAGTTCCTCCGTTGACCAAAACTTCCAGAATCCACCTTAATTTGGAGAGACTTGGCGGTGGACAGGGATGGCCTAATGCTTGTATTACTGCAGTTTTCATTTTAATTAGCCATGCACAGTTTAATGGTTGTAACCTATTTTTTGTTCTGAGCCACCCATACCCCAAAGTTGTGACAATATATAAATGTAAAAACAAGCCCCGTTTACCAACAAAGAAGCAGAAATTATCCACACATTTCATATTAATTAAAAGAGTAAGCATCTATCTCAGGGTAGAACAACGTTACCTAGAATAAATACCAATTTTCGGAGGCGCCTCCTAGCCCGCGAGGTTAACCTGAGGTGGAGAGATGGCTAATTAAAGGACGAGAGGGCAGGAAAGGTGCTGGTCTCACCACAGGGGAAGGTGATCACAGGGCCAGCCCTGCCCTTCTTGGCTCAGCCGACCTCACAGGAAGAAACAGAAGGAAGGAAGGAAGGAATCCAGGGCCCAATCCCTGGAGTTAGCCAGAAGGAAAGGTACCATAGGAATCAAACAAACAAATCACCACATTTACATCCTGTGGTGGAGAACATATTCATTTCTGGCAAAATAAATAAATAAATAAAACCTAGCTTCCAAAGGTGCTTTTTCAAAAGGCAGCTAGACTTTCTGTGCTTTTTTCCCCCCTCTCTCTTGAAAGCATTTTGCTTCTCATCTAAGAAGCATCTTCAGTTCTGCCTCAGCCATGACTTGGAAGACTGAGAATCTCCACAGACATAAAGCTGGCGTCCATTTACTGGACCCCTGAAGAAGAGTCGCAATATGCCTACTTTGGAAGAGATCACTTCATGTCTGAGCGCAAATCCTTGATTGACCACAAGCCGATAGTGGTCATTATTATTATTGCCACTTTTCAATGATGGTCCAAAAGAGTGCCCGGGTCAGGGGAGGGCTGTTTCAGCACCATGGAGAGCTGCCCGCCTGTCCTGGGCTCCCACCAGGGGCCAAAGGTCAGCTGAGACCCGGCACTCTGTAGTGGCAGCACTACAGTTCCCAGCAGCCCCAGCCAATCAATCATGGTAAAAGATGCTGCAGGTGTGTTCAGCCACACCTGGTAGGCTGCACACCTGCTCAGGGAATAAAAAGACAACATGGCATTCACACAGCTCCCTGCTCATTTCAATAAGCTGCACATTCTGTCTCCAAGAAAGCCGCTGAAATTCTCTTGCTTTGACCAAACTGAAGGAAAACTGATGAGGAAAGGTGCCGGAGAAATTTCGTGCAAGGTTCTCCCCCAAATACCCAGCTAAGGATTGGGCCTTGGAAATCAAAGGGCGGTAGATATTTTGCAAGGCTGCCTTTGGCTTGTTCATCAGAGAGAGCAACCAATGCCGAGTTCTTGCAAATGTTCAGACGCTCAACTGATGATGGAAGGAAACATGCCCAGATCTGAATTTTGCACCTCTTTGTTCACCTCACTGAAAAATCCTCTTGGCTCCCCGAATGAAAGCTAAGACATTTTACTCATTCATATGACATTCTCTGATATCAGATGCAGCTGCAGGAACAATCCCCCATTTTGTCATCCTTAATTCAAACACTGGCCTCTCTTTCTAAAAATGGGGATTTTTCAGGTCAAGTTCCTTTCAAGCTCACTCACACAGAGATGGATTTTAGCCTTTCATAAAGAGTTTCTGTCTTCCCTCCGAAGGGACAGAAAGCTACACGGTAGTAAAGGAACATCCACCACACAACGTCAATTCCAGCCCCAGGAAGCTTTTCGGCTGATTTATGGCCTTACATTTCAGAAGGATTTGCTCGACATGCATTGCGGAGAAAACCAATTTCCCAAACCTTTCCACCGAGAGAAACACCGGCCCTGGCGCTCCTCTGAAGCTGGGCGGGGGTGCGGTGGGTGGGTGGGTGGGTGTTCCTCACAGGGCTGAAGAGCACCATCGTCTGCAGGAAGCAGAGCCAGAATTGCCACTGAGCAGGGGCACCTCAGGAGAAACTGTGTGCGAAGAAGATGCAAAGTTTCTTTTTTTACTTTTTAAAATCACCAAGTGGCAAAATGACCTAAACAGTGAAAAGGGAGAAACGAAGAGACACCAAACCTGAGAGCTCCAGATGTGCCCTTCAGAAAAAGCTGGAGGAGGAAATCAGGGTCCTAGGAGGCTTAAGGAGTCCTTGCCGAAGGATGTGGGGCTATCACAGAGGAATATTCTGCACCCTGCTTCCATCTCCCCAAAGTTCTCTTGGGTTGGGGGGGTTAGAAACTATCAGCTATCCACAAGAGAACCAACCTATAAGGAATTGTTCATTAATGGGATTTTTAAATTTC
The DNA here is from genome assembly GCF_029215685.1 of Pituophis catenifer annectens. Taxonomy (NCBI): domain Eukaryota; kingdom Metazoa; phylum Chordata; class Lepidosauria; order Squamata; family Colubridae; genus Pituophis; species Pituophis catenifer. The sequence goes on along the minus strand of NW_027256898.1, from coordinate 142,635 downwards.
CTTCCTGTATTTTATAGATCAGCATAATACATCAGTTGCCCATAGCTTTCAAAGATGACTTTACCAAAAGAGGGAGGAGGAGTTGGAGTTGGAGTTGTGAAATCCCAGGGTTGAGAAAAGAGACCTGGGGGATCTTCTGGTCCAGTGCAAGATTCCTTCTATCATGTTGGACAAATGACATGTTTTCTTGGGAACCTCCAGTGATGGAACTGCCTGAACTTCAGGAGGAAGACTGCTTAATAGCTGAGGAGGAGGAGGAGGAGGAGGAAGAGAAAGAGGAGAAACAGGAGGAGATTTTGTCAACAGGTGGCAGCACACAGCTGACCTTGAAAAAGGGAAGCCAGGTCAGAGCCCATTAGGCAGGGGGTGGGGTAGGGTGAAGAGGCTACCAGGGAAGGAGAGGGGCTCAGCCCACCTTGGGAATTAAAGGTGCTTCCACCCAAGGCAATGATGGCAAACCACTTCTGCACTCTTGCTAGGCGAACGGGACGGAAGCGGTCAAGAAGCCCCTTGTGCGGGGTTCAGCTCTTGCCTCCTTCAGCCCTTATGTGGCACCATCGGGAAATCCAAGGATGTGGGGCTTGGAAGTGGATTTGGGGTGGGGGAGGGGGCAAGCTGCTTCTGTACTGCGGCTGGAGTTGAGCCCAGCTTGAGAAGTTCTAGATCCCTGAAAAACATTCCACTTCCAGAAGGCCGAAAGCAAAGGGCCCATGGGTGGGGAAGATTGCCAGACGTGTTAAAAATCTCCTCTGCAGATTTTAACCTCTGCTGTTTCAGAGCTGGGAATTTGGAAGAGGGCGGCAGAATCTCTCAACCCCAGAGCAATAACCTCAATGAATCTGGAGTTTGACTTGGCTGCCTCGCTGGGTGAAGGACGACGCAGGAATAAAATTGTATCAGGAAATCTCTTTTGACATCCAGGAGCAAGAAAAATTAATAAGAGGGCTAATTCTCCGTGCGGCTTAATCAAATCAACCGATCCAGCACCCCGTTCCTGACTTGACTGCTAATTTAATCCCCACGCGTGTTTTCTTCATTAAAACTATGGCATTCGTCAAAAGGAAGACGACTGGATTGATTAATCCAATTTGCTGGGTTTCAATCGCTGAGTGACATCCCACTCCCCACCCCAAAATAAAAATGGGGATCTGGGACCGAAGGGACCTGGGAGCCAACAGATGCTCCCAGGTAAAGACAGTAGTGTGCTTTTACGATCTGGGTGTTACGCTTCCCATTTGTCAAGCAAGGAGGATGGGCTCTGAAGTTCCCTCCCACCCCCCAGCCAGTCCAACCAGGGGAACTTCATCCTCCCAGGGCCGCTGGAGAGATGCCCGGGAAAAATCTTGCCTGTCTTGGCTTTCTGGTTTCTGGGTGAACGCTCAGAGGTTATTTGGGGGCCCAGGAAGGGCAAAGGGTTGGTGATGGAGCTTAAAAAAGGCAGGAGGGAAGAGAAAGGGACCCCTGTCCCTTCTGGAAGAGCAAGGAAGACGCTTAACCCCAAACAGAGCACCCCATTTCTGTAGAGTAGCCGAAGGCTGGGCAAGGGAAGGAAGGGCCTCTCGCCTACTCGCAGGCTGGCCTCTGGAAAAACTAAGCAAGGAGGCAGCCAACCTAGGAGACATTTCTTGAGGGAACAATTAAGCAGCGGAAGGCTTCCCTCCAGAAGTTGTGGGTACTCGATCACTAGAGGTCTTCTGGAATGGTGCAGGGTCTCCTGCTTGAGCTGGGGGTTGGACTAGAAGACCTCCAAGGTCCCTTCCAACTCCATTATTCTGCTACTGAAACCAGCACCTTTTTCCACGTCTTGTGGCAGCCACGCATTGCAAAATGCAACTTGGCCTCGGCTGAAAGGTTTCCTGGAGCTGCGCAAGGAGGATCGATTGTCCCTCGCCCAGTTTGGTACTCAGGGGAGAAAAAGTTATTTCCCCTAGTTGTTTTTGTTCCGAGCTGAGAGGGGCCTCTGTGCTTCTCTCAGCCGTGCTTAGAAAGCATCCTGGCAGATTTGCAGCTCAGTGGCCGGTCGGGCTTTTCAGAAGACCTCAGCTGAATTGACACTCCGACCAGAATATTCTCTCCGCAGGTGCATTTGTGGGCTGACGGGGAGGGCGAAGGTTTGCTACCGAAAGGGGGAAAAAACCGAAGGAGGCAGAAGCCATGATCAGTCTTCACCCTTGAGCCCCAGATTTGAAGACGTCCAAACCGACTCAGCTGCAAAGCTTCCTCCTCCACCGGCCCCTGCGTGGTCCAGGGGGCGACTGCTGACACCCCCAGCAGCATCCCCATACTGATTCGGACCACGGGCCTTTTTGGGGCCAAGGAGCTTCAGCCATGGAAAAAGAAAGATGAAAAGCAACCAAGCAGAACAGAAAGGGACACCAGAAGGGACGGCAACCGAGGCGCCAGGCTAGAAAGCGGGGAGATGGGGAGTTCCGGTCCCGCCTTCGCCATGAAAGTCGGCTGGGTGACCTTCGGCCAGTCATACACTCTCAAGCCCAGCCCACCTCACAGGGTTGCTGTGAAAAGGGGAGGAGGAGGAGGAGGAGGAAGGAATATTGCTTTTTGTTCACTGCCAGATTCACCGAGGACAAGGGAGCCCCTGCAACCCCATGGAGTTCTTATTTTGGCCATGATTAAGTCAAGCTTGAAAGGAAAAGCATTCACACACCCCCATGAGACACAAGGACACACACACAGAAACACGGCCAGTTCAAAACAGTGTCGTTGGGGGTGGGGCGGCCTATACATAAATAAAAACAAGGTCGAGGGATTTACTGGTCCCGCTGGCCTAAGAACCAGATGCCATAAAAAAAAAGACCTTCCCCCAAAGCCTCACATATTTTGCTTCCTCCAGGCGGCCCCCTGGGGGACTTTCACTCCGGGAGCTCCAGGCGGACAGAGAAATGGGGCACATCAAAGTTTTTAATTACTTGCCCCCCCCCGGCCCCAATCCTTGGCCCGTTCTCAGGTGTGGATGGCAGCAGTGCCGGGGTGGTTTATCAGTGCTAAACACAGGATCCTCCTGGGGGCCATTCAGGCGACAAGGACTGCCAGGGAAACGGGCAAGAAATTAATTTATCCGACAGCAGCACCGCTCTCACCCCCCCCATAAATAAGTAAAAAGAGAAGGCAAGGGAGATGGGGGGGGGAGAACAAAGCCTTGGTTCAGCCAGAGCCAGGATCTAGCAGGGGGGGGGGGGCTTGCAAAGGGGTCATTATCTGCCATTGGAGGGAGGCGGAGAGTGGAGAAACAAAGCTTATTAGGAAGCCCCCCGAAGGTTAAATCATCCAGAGGAGGAAGGTGAGAAAGGAAGACACGGTTTGTGGGAAAATAACAGCCACATTTGGTGGTGGTGCAGTGTCAAGGCAACCATGGGCAACTTTCCTCCTGCAGGGGCTAGTTGTGACTACCTGGTATGTTCCAGGGGGAGCCAGGAGGGGGTGGAGGAGGCTTTCCCTCCAGCCCCATTTCAGGGGGAGCTGAACCCTATCCCTGGGCTGTCCCTAAAGCAGGGATCCCCTGAGTTGGCAAAACAGCTCAGTTCAAATTGGATCTGACCGAGAGGGAGGCTCAGTAGAAGCACCTCACTGAGGACTAGGAGCATAGGCTTTCCAAGCAGAGGGAAGACCTGTGGGAGTGCAAGGTCAGGTACTGGCGCCTGGAGGCTCAGCGGGCTGAGATGGCCAGCCAGTTCCAGGCCATGATGCAGTCCCACTGGAAAAAGGCCCTCCGGCTCTTCGCCACCAGCGGTGCTTCCCTCCAGCCTTCACCCAAAGCCTCACACCAGGAGGCTGAAGCAGACCCCGAGTTAGAATTTCTGCCCCCCCCTCCGACCTGAACAAAAAGACCCCGAAGGGGGAGACTCTCTGAGGCAACACAAACGTTCATTGCACGTATCTGTCCCAAGGGCCGTAGTTTGAGTACCCCTGATTTAATGCAATATAAAAAATGCAAATATTTTTCTATCTCGTGGACCACCAGTTGGTGACCACTGCCCTAAAGAGTCTGCCCTCCACCCTGGCAGTGAGCGCTTGGGGCTGGGAGGTCCCAAAAGCAGCCAATGTGGTCTAAGGAGGGCCCAGGAAATGGGACTGGCCAGTCAATGGTTTCACAAGCGCCCGGCCTTCCTTCCTCTCCTCACTTCAGCCGGCTTACTGGCAGGGACCGACTCCAAATCCGTCTTGCTCTGCATCCGTGCTGACAGCCGCCGGGCCGGGCCTGCTTAGTGAGGACAAAGGGCCGTCAGGAGTCGGAGATGCTCCTTAAGAGGCACAGAAGCCCTGGAGCCTGTCAGAGGAATAACCTTCGTCTCTGACACCCACGTGGGAGAAGTCGCTGATACGCAATGGCCCCTTGCCTCACACGGTTGTTCTCCACAGTTGTAGAAGCAGCCACAGGAATGGGAAGAGGTGAAAACGGCTTTCCATTTATAAACTCACTCGCTCGCTCGCTCACGCAAAGTATGATTTCTCACCCCAAAATCAATCCCATTAGGTGCGTCTTATCCACCACCAACACATCCAAGACATTTCACCTGTGGAAATAACAGGAAACCGGAGGCCGCGTATTGCATCGTTCCTGTTTCTCATCCTGCAACTATAAGACAGGCAACTGAATGCTGGCTGCTACCCACCCACGTGGGAGTAGAATTGGATTATTTGGGGAGGAAAAGGTGAAGTCCAAGCGAAGATGAGGAGGGTGGTAAGAAGGGAAGGCCAGAAGGGACCAGAGCTGCTCCACTTATATAATTCACTCTGCTAAAAAGTCACCGATTCCTGGCTGACTTTGGGTGGCAGAATACAGAGTTAAAAAAAAAAAAAAACAAGGCACAAAACCTGAGAACGAGGAACAAACATCTTTTCAAATCCAAGAAACAGCCAAGCCTTTGAGAAACTTTTGTGAAAGACGGCAGGCTGCGGAGGGGGCTGTGAATGCGCAGGGGATGCTGTTCCAGAGGGCAGGCCCCAAAACTCAATTAGCACCCAGAAGTCAGGTTGGGTACCAGCAGGGGCAGACACCCCCCCCCCAAGTGCTTGGATTGCCGCACTTCAGACCAGTCTACAAAATTACAGAATAACAGAGTTGGAAGGGGACCTTGGAGGTCCTCTAGTCTAGTCCAACCACCTCTCAAGCTACCATTCTGGAGAAATGGCTGTCCAATCTCTTCTGGAAGGCCTCCAGTGACGGAGGACCCACAACCTCTGGTGGCAAGTTGTTCCACCGACTAATTGTTCTTAGAACTTAGAATAACATTGTCGCTTTGAATGTACACTGATCGGCATGCATTAAAATGAAATTTCATTGCATCTCAAAGGGTCTCCACCTCTAGTTGTTCTGACAACTGTCGGCTGAAGCATCCATGCAGCTTTCAAGGTCAAAAACACCCCCCAACTCAACGCCCCTTGTGATTCCTTCTCCAGCACAGCCAGGGGCTGCTAATGGGATGTGCCAGTTGTATGAACAATAGTCTCCCGTCCCCTGGTGGGGGGGGGCGGGGGAGTTTCCTTCCCTTTTCATCTACTGCTCCTGTGTGGCCCCGCCCACTTTTCCTCCACAATCCCCTTGAAAACTGGATGGGGTGGGCCGCATGGCAGCTGAAGGGGACAGGAGACTATCGTTGCATGGAAGGGAGCGCAGGCTGGCAGCGCTGGGCACAGGAGATGAAATGCTGGAGGGGGGAGGAAGGAGACCCAGTTCAGCTGCCAGTCCAGAGGGAGACCCCCTCCCCACCCACCCTCAAATTCAATTCTTCCCTGCAGAGCTGCTGCCAGTCAGAACTGAGAACAGACAACTGACTCCCTTGGAAAGGGAGGCCAAAGGCATGGAGCTTGATAAATCCATGATCTGCCTTGCTTTGGTGCTGCTTTGAGGAAGCCTTTCATGAGGACTAGAGCTTTCCTTGGCTTTAAAGGCGGGCTCAGAGCTTCGTGGCTTGAAGGTAAGAGCGGACGGCCGGTGTGGCAATTCACAGCAGCTCTTCCTTTTCCAGAATAAAGCTCGACAAGAGATGTCCATCCAATTCCTGACCATGGACGAGCCTTGAGGTGCCCTGATTGGGCGAAGAGTGCCAGAAGAGACCGCTTTATGCACCAAACAAGCAGGGATTTGTCACCCAGACACACAAGGCCTTTGCAGATCAGCTCATTTTGGGGAGAGGGGGGGAAGAGCCCACCAACGCTATGTACTGAAGCAGAGCCCCAAAGCATCCGAGGGTCCTTGGCACTGGGGAGGGGGAAGCTGTTCATTACCCACACCCAGAGCAACAACGCTCCCCCCCTCCCGCTCCCTTCACCTGGAGGCTGTTGACGCCTCATCAACTCGGAGGCTCAACCAAGCTTGCTCCAATTAATCTCTGTCTGCTGTTGGCCAACTCAGACCTCTATCTGGGTTTATTCCGGTCACCTCCCTGCTGGCAGCCCCCCTCCTTTACAGATCTGATGGCCAGAAACACCCCAACAATCCAACTGCTGCAGACTTCCCCCCCGCCCCCCCCGCCACCAAAAAAAAAAAAAAAAGTCAAATGGGACCAGGGAATCCAAAGGATGCTGGAATGGTGGGATTAAACCAAATGAAAAAGCCAGGAAAAATTTTAAAAAACGAAAACCCAAAACCAGCAGAAATTCATTGCCGTTAAATGACTGAGCACACTTGCATGGCAATCCAACCCTCTCTTGCTTCTGTTCTGCCTGGTGGGTCAGCCTCCTGCCCCCCTGCGCTGGGCTCTCATTCACCTCCAGCTCACATGCAGGGTCTTGACCGACCGGCCGGCTGTCCAAGAGTGTGCGGGGAAGGCAGCCTGCTCCGAACCCTGAAGCTTCTTCTCAAGAGGAAGAGGCAAAGTTTCCTCCTCAAAGAGCAGCTGCAAACAGCTGGAAAGGACCTTGCCAGTCCCTCTTTGCCCTGCCCTGAACTAATTCTGCAGTGGGCGCTCCTTCACTCTTCACTCAAGGGGAACTTGACCCTGGCCAGGAGGGCTACGTTCCTCTGAAAAGGTCAGCCGGCCACAGCTTGGGACCGAGTGCCTCTCCTCCTAGGCTGGATCCGGCATTCTCAGGCAGACCTGGCTGCCCTGGGACCCTTCCCCTCAGCTGCCACCTCTGGCTGCCCCCCAGATTCTTCCCTTATGAGGTCTCCTGCACCTCGGCCCTATTCTTCCCCTCCCCTCCATGCATCCCCTCTCCCCCCCAAAAGCCTTCAGGCTCCTGGAAGCAAGAGGGGGAAGGAAAAAGGCGAGCCTGGGTCCTCCTCCATGGCGGGGCTCTCCTCATGGGGCTGCCGATAAAGAGGGCAGCAGGCAATGAGGCCATCTGTTCTAGCAGTAATGTGGGCTGGGGGGGGCGCGGGGGAGTCCTGTGCTCCCTCCTGGGCACAAGGGAGGAGGATGTGCTGACCATAGCTCATTGTTCACCTGTCATCACATCCCGAGTGGCTGAGGGGGGACCAGTATGGCAGGGCCAGGGTGGGGGAGGACCCCGCCCCCGCCCCCATTAGGAAGGCCACTAACTTTCCAAAGCAGGACAGAGAGCAGCCCCCCAGCCTCGGATGCTTCCCTTGGCTCACCTGTGCAGATCACGGCTGGGAGGGGGCCGGGGTGAGTCCCAGATCCCTGGAGAGAGGCTCTTGTTTCTCTGCTGGCAAAGCCCAAGCTCAGCGCTCACCACGGCTGAGCTCTGGGGAGCCAGTTTGGACCCATGGTTTCAGGGTCTTCAGGACCTGCCCAACCCAGGTCAACCCCTTAATTCTGGTCAGTCTGTCAGTCTGGTGCTCCTCCCCAACCTGGGAAGGGCCAGATGTGGCTCACTGACCTCCTGATCCTGCAAAGACACAGAGCTTCGGTGGGGTGTCTCTCCCCACACCCACACCCCGAAAATGGGAACCGGGTTCAATGGGTAGTTTAACAAAATGGGACTTGGGAGAGCCCAGGCTTCACTCCTTCCGTGACCTCCCTGTGACCAGGGAGGGGGGACATCTTTGGCACAGGAATGTAACCGGAGCCACCAAGTTTCCAAGGTGAAATGGACTAAGAGCAACCAGGGGCTGCGGGAGAGGTGGGGGGAGGGCATGCGAGGTCAGGAAAGGGTCACACTCTGACCCTCTGAGCACCCGAGACGATGGGGAGGTTGATGGGGCGAGCGAAGACCTAGCCGCTCTCTCCACAGGCACCTGGAGAGCCAAGGGCACAAAGCCACTAAGCCACAGTGTAAGTGTGTGCCACACGCCACAAATGGCTCCTTCCCTTGAAGGACAGGCTGGGGATACCCAGAAGATGGCAGTGATTTCCTGCTGACCTCTGAAAGGGAAGGCAAGGGGGGATCTCCCTTGGCTGGACCTCCACCATCCCACTCCCCCACCCTGAAGAAAAAAAGATCCCCTAGAAACCGTTCACATCACATCATAAAGACACCCGCACTGGGCTCTCCTCGACACACACGGGACCTGCCCATGGCTTCTACCGGAGCTTCCTTGTGTTGTCTCCGCAAGCTGGCCAGAACTGGCTGCCTCGTGTGAGGGGTCTCCCCCGCCCTGTCTCCCCCATGCTGGGGGAGGGTACCCAGGCCCTGCAGGCTACAATCTGGAGCCCGAGGAAGGCTGCCTCAAGGTATCCCTGGATTTTGCACAACAGAAACAGGCTGGGCTCAGCCGGATGCTGAAATCAGAAGCCAGAGCTATGGGTTAACGGGCGCCCTTGCCCATCGAACGGAGCAAAGGAGGAGATTGCTCAGGCAAGGATTTCTCTCTGGGAACCAGGGGGAGAAAGGAACCGGCTGGGAAACATCTGTGAGGAAAAGCATCTGGAAGAGGCCCCCAGGGAGAAGCGGAGGCAGAGACCCTCCCTGGCTTTTGATTAGAGATTAGGTGGCTTCACTGCAGGCAGAGAGACAAGAGACAGAGGGAGGGAGGGAGGGAGGGAGAGGGGGGAGAGACAGAGAGAGAGGGAGGGAGAGAGAGAGAGAGAGGGAGGGAGGAAGGGAGAACCAGGATCCTTTGTTTCCCTTCAATGAAGGCAGAAAGGCTGTTTCCTTTCCAAATCCTTACCCGGGGACCGTCATGCTTCTTTAAGCTCCCATTGGGTTCTGCCGTCGCAGCCCAGAGTGGCAGCGCATGCCTGGTGCCGGTGCCAAGGCTGAGCAGCCAGCCTTGCCTGCGCTTCAGGGCTGCCTCCCTCGTGCTTCAAGTAAGGGTCTCCACGGAGGAGGCTCGGCGGGAGAGGCCTGGGCCCGGCCTTCGCCCATCGCCCTGCTGCCCAAGCAAATGTGGGAAGGAAGGCCGAGGGGAACCAGACCTGGCTGCACAGGCTGCATGTCTCGGCACACCTGGGTTGCGGCTGCAGGTGCAAAAGACGTTGACGGCCCTGCTGGCTGGACTCTTAGGGAGAATCGCTCCCAGGGAGTCGTTTTTCTAATTCAGACAGGCAAACGACAGCAAAATGTAGCACGCCTGAATCTAGAGGAGGGTGCCAGGAGTGGCATTTAGCACAGAAAATATGTGTGTGTGTGGGGGGGGGGGGGGCTCTTGCAGAAGCAGGGAGGGAGACCAGAGGCAAAGAGAGCTCAAAAGACCTCCTCCCCACCACCCCCAAGTACCTCAGATGACTCTCAGGAAGAGGCTGGGCCCCGGAAGTCCTCCCCCCCCCCAATTCGATCCAGAAGACAGGGGCACATTTTCTTTCAAAGCACCAAACGTGGGCACTGTGCAGCTGGTATTTACTGCCACTCAGCTGAACCGTGAGGCCCTACCATAATTACCCTGGTGAGTCTTGTTCAGCACATTAACTGGTACCAGGGGAGGAGAGACAGGAGTGGCACTGAAGGCAGCATGGCTGGCCGGCTGGCTGGAGAAATGGAGGCTGGAGAGCCCTGGACATCTCCAGCAGGACAACAAACTGGGTGGCATGCACCCCTTTCCCTGGGGGTGAGGAGGAGGAGGAGGAGGGGGGGGATAGAGTCCTGTTTGGGTCCCATCCATTGAGCACCGCCGTCTCAAAGGGGCCCTCTGCACTGCGGTGGCCTCTGAAGCAGGTCTAGGTGGGCCCTGGTTCAGGCACTCTCGGAGGGCTGGAGTGGCCATGGGCTTTTTTCCCCCCACTCTCCACTTGTTTCTAAGCATCGCCCAGAGTTGTTATGCAGTCGGACAGCCTCGCAAATGTGACAAACAAGCAAGGAAATAAATAAATAAACAGTTTGAAACAGCTTTGCAATCTGTTCAGAGAACTCAGACTTTGGGGGTAAGCTAGAAATAAAAGCATATGGCCTCAGGATTCCTTTTCTTGGGCTTCTTTTTATCATGCAACATGCGGGAGTGTGCGCACATACCGAGAAAACCCTCCCTCCCCCGAATTGGACCTTCAAAGCATGGGACACCTTCAAAGGGAGGATTCTGTCCAGTAGGAAGGACTCTCCTTTCGGCTCTTGGGCCCAGAGAAACTTGCAAACACCGCAGCAAAGAACTCCAGAAAGTCTGAAGTGCAATCAGAAGAGAGAAATAATTCTGTACGGCCTGAAAAATGTAAGGTATGGGCTAGGCCTCTGAACACAATGCAAACCGAGCTGATAAACCTAGTAAACCATTCCTGCAAAGGTCTGTGCTTTGTCTAGATGTCTTTCCATCACCACAGGAGGCTAGCTAACCTCAGCCAGAGGTTGAAAAAAAAATGGCCCGGAGTGTTGGACTTGGTTAGGACTTCAACGAAAAACCACCAGGAGGTTGGAGGCTGAGCTTGGGGGTCCAAGAGCATCCCGAAAGCCACACCTTTCCCCATCATGGCCCAGAAAGCATCACCGATACATTCCAAAGACACCAATGACTTAAAGGAGTCCCTTGTTGAGATGGGAGGAAGGAAGGAAGGAAGGAAGGAAGGAAGGAAGGGAGGGAGGGAGGGAGGGAGGGAGAGAGAAAGAAAGAAAGAAAGAAAGAAAGAAAGAAAGAAAGAAAGAAAGAAAGAAAGAAAGAAAGAAAGAAAGAAAGAGCTTTACCTGCCATAATTTCTAATATGCTCAATAATAATAAGCACAATTTCCTTTTAAAAGTTTAAAATGGTTGCCCTTTCTATCAGTGCTTCACAAAAATCAAGGAAATCATGATGGGAAAAGCGCTGTGAAATCCCACTTCATTTGGCCTTGACTAGGAGGAAAGAATGAGAAATCTGATATATATAGGCATTAACTCCCTTTCTGACATGTTCCCAGTGGGCAGATCCTGTTTTCCCTCCCCTTGCCTGGTCTGTTTTCAGATCCTCAGAGGTCCGAAGGGGCAGTTTCTTTTCAACAACAGAAAGGGGTTTCTCAACCTCAGAAACTTTACTGGTGTGTGGATCCCAACTCCCAGAACCCCTCCCCCCGCCAACTGGTCCATTTCCCCAAAGGGTCCTTTGCAGAGAGCAAATATTCCCTTTCTCTCCCTTACCTGGCAAAGGGCCCCCGTGGTTCCCAGAGGATGGCAGCCCGTGTGTGCAAGCAGCAAAAGGGGGGCTGAGCACGGGGGTGGGGGTGGGTCAAAAGGGTTCCTACCCAGGCCAGCCAACCTGTGGGGGGGGGAGGGGGCTCTTTTCTTTTTCTGTTTTTGAATCAAGTTCTATTGATTTTTTTCTTTCACACCCACCCATATAATTTATGAGCAGAGTATTGACCATATCATATCTTATATAACTTGTCATCTTCCAATACATTTTATTACATAGTTACAATTTCTGCCAAAATATTTTTCCCATACTTTATCTTAATACTTCTATGCTTATTGTACAAACAATATCTTCTGCCCTTAAATTCTAATTTCTCCATTATTAATCATATATATTCTTTTCACTTTCATATTAAATCATTCTTCATCCTAATAAATTTAAACATGTTTGGGGTAGCTTTTCTCCCATTTCATCTTTTTTATTTTACAACAATCCTTCTTCTCTCTTTCCCTCCCCTCCCTTCTTTTATCCTTTCCTACTTTCTTCTTCCCTCCTCTCCTACTCCTTCTCTACTTCCCCTTCCTTCCTCCCCCTCCTCCTTTCTTCATCCCTTTCTAACCTTCTCTCCTACTCTTATTTCCCCTCCCTTTCTTCCTCTCCTTTCCCCTTTCTTCTATTTCTCTCTCTCCTTCCTCTCTTCTCCGGGGAGGGGGCTCTTTCAAGAGACACACCAGGCTGCTGGTCCATGGACACATGCAAGGTTTACAGAGAGCACAACAGTGGCACACACGCAGCCAAAGAGCTCGCTCTGCACCACCGAGACAGGCAGCAATGAGACCCCTACTTGGCCCCTTTAAACTGTCACCCGAAAAGAGCTGATCCGCCTTCACTTTAGAAGCTCTTTATTAACTTTCTGATTGTTCTGGGCCTTTGTCCGGGATCTCTGTGGATCTGTTTGGGCTGAAGATCCCAGATCCACAGCAGTGGGCCGAGCTGGTCCAGGCAGCGGGGATGCCCAAAGGCAACTCCCCCCCCCATCTGCTTTCGTTCTGGGCAGGGCACAGTGTGGGGGCCTTCCTTCCTCTGCTTCTCCCTCGGTCATCACCACCACCAAACCGGTCAGGCCCCTGGAACCGCCGTCCAGAGCTCCAGGGCAGTTGCAGCAGGAAGCCCTCCATGGCCACCATGGGTCAGCCACGTCCTGAGGCACAAACAGGGATGGCTCGGTTCCCAGCTTTTGGCCACGGATCAAGGACGTGCACCTCTTCCTTGCAAGTTTCCATGACCCGCTGGACACCTCCTTCCCGAGGGTCCCACGTGCTGTTTGAGCCTGGCTGGGAAAACCACAGAGAGCTGCCCCTAACAGCCCCCTCTCCAACCCTCAATGCCCTGATGTCCGTGGCCACCCTGGCAGGAGACTCGGTTCCCGGGCAAGAGGTGGGCAGGAAGGAGGGACTTCCCTGATCTCACAGCCAAACATCCAGACTGTTTTGGACCTCAAGTCTCCCAGCCCGTCTGGCTGCTGCTCCTCTTTGGACCAAATAGGCAAAGGGAGGAAGGCAGGAATCCCCCCACCTGCCCCCCACTTCCAAAGCCTAGCCCAACCTACCTTGGGGAGTCCCTTCCCTATCTGCTATTCACAGCCCCTGCCTGAAGAAAATGGATTTGCCCTCCCCCCCCAAGGAACCCACCATTGCTGAGCAGGATCTTCACTGGAATCCTCCCCCCATAATTATTCTTCAGGATGAAACGCCTCAAACCCCCCCCCCCCGCCCCGCCTCCCCTCAGGTGGCTGTGGAGGATTTTTATGAGAAAAAGGGGAGAGTAGATTCAGGGCAACCCAAAGGAAATATGTCAAGTTTAGTTACTGATTAAAACTAAATACAAAACATTTCTTTTTTCTCTCTCCCCTCCCACCCACCCCCCATTTCTTTTTCATAATCATGTTGATTTTAGTTCAGCCTCCTCAAAGGAAATAAATCACCGTGTGGTATCTTTTCCGTGCACTCTTCCCTTTTAGTGGGGTATCTCCTCAGAAGACATAAACGCTTCCTTCCCTCAGAGCCCTCCCTGAGAGGGAGAGAGAGAACACACACCCGTTTAATTACAGGCTGGCGTGCCAGGTTTCTATTACACTTCAAAAAAGGGAAGGGGTTCAAAGAGGAACAGTTTTAGATTGGAACAAAAAACGCTCTTGGCTTTTTTGACGTTTCGATACACAGATGTGTTCTTTCCTGGAAAACAGGACTCTGCAGGGTGGATTTTTGAGACAACCGGAAAATGCAGGCTGGCCTCTAAATTAAACCAATGGCAGCAAGAATAGGCTGGAATCAAGGTCTGTCCTAGGAGAACAGCTCAATCCTGTATTAATGCATCACCCCTGCCTCCCCCAGCCAAATATCTCAAAGCAGACAGACTACAGATCCCATCGTCCTCCAATGAACTGCTCTCTGCCCTGATTCCCATCGGGGCAAAAAAGGAATTTGCAGGATCAACACAACCCTAACAGACGCCACACCAGGCTGACCTCTCCATGCTGAACTTCCCCTTCCCATATTTGCAACTGCTTCCAATTTAATCATGGCCTGCAAATTTAATTAACAGGCTGTGTTTACCCCTTCAAAGTATCTTGTTAGCGAAGTCGCTGCGCCAGAGTGCCAGGCTTTCCCAGAGACACAAGATGCCAACGCCGAGATGTCCCCCTCCCCCCCCCTCAAAAAAAGCCACAATAGGAAGAGCGGCAATAAAACAGGAACGGCAATACAGGCATCCCCTGGAAAAGCCCGTTTCAATTGTCTCCCTCCCTCCAAGTCAGAAGAGCCACTTCAGACATTACAGAGGAGACCCCTGTGCGAAGGTCCTGGCACAAGCTTTGGTTGTGTTGAATGCAGTCGCTGCAACCCAGAAGTGAAGGTTAAGGGCTCTGCAGGGTCCACAAACCACGATGGTCACAACCTGTGAAACGGCTAAGCCGTTCAAGTTGAACTCTTGGCCCAAAAGCTTGAAACGCATCCTAGCAGACATGGGCTACATACCCATGAAAGCAGCAGTCACCAAGTGGTGATCCATGGACCACTGGTGGTCTCTGAGAAAATTTTGGTGGTTCCCAGAAAAATTATTTGCATTTTTTTATATTGCACTAAATACTATTTATCTTTTTTTAAACATTCGTATTAGTGGTCCACGGGACTTAAAATTATGAATTTAGTGGTCCCTGAGATCCGAAAGGTTGGTGACCCCTGCTTTAAAGCAGCCTCATCTTTCTTTAGGCCTGGCTCCTGACACTCCTGAGCCCCCCTCCAGATCACCACAGCCTTACGCACCCAGGAAGAAAGGAAGTCAAAGCAGCAAGGATCCAAATGTAATTGCCCACTCCCGTTGTGCTGGATCGGGGGGTGGATGGGTGAGGAGGAGTGGATTGAGGGCAGCCACTTGGGACTGGTGCAGGTGCACCTCTCAGGCCAGGAGTGGTCAAGAGCTCAGCTGGGCCACCTGAGACCACCTGTAATTGGCCTTGAAAGAGCCTCTGTTGCAGCTTCCAGAGACCCCCAACCGTTGGTGCCCAGCTACAGTTCAATGCCCAGCTTGGCCCAGCTTTTAGGAAAAACAGCAATTCCCCAGACTCAAATTCTAGGGGGGGGGAACCTTTTCTTGCACAAGACGGGCGCTTCCCTACAGGGGCTGGCAAAGGCCTTAGTGCCCAGGCCAGGGTCACACAGCAGGCTAAGTCCACCCCTCACAAACCAAACGGCAGCTTGACCGGAAGTCAGGCTGTCTCAAGGTGCCCATGCCAGGGAAGCCTGGCTCACCAAGGAAGGGCAAGAAGAGGCACAGGGCAGCCCCTGCCACAGGAGTGTCCCTGGGCCCCAGGAAGGGGGAGGGGTCTGGGAGACACCTGCCCCCTCCCTGCCTGCCAGTCACCAATCCTTTCTCCCTCCTTCCCTGCAAAGCAGAAACCTCTCTTCACAGGCAGGCAGACTTCCTCTCCGTAACAGAGGCCGGAATGGAGGAAGACGCTTCTGAGCGGTCAGAACGCAGCTTCCCTTCAGATATCCAGCGGAAGGGAAGGGTGGAATTCCGGGCGGATGGTTTTGTGCCGAGTGGCAGGATATTCTTGGCCACCTGATCATTCCCGAGAGCCAACCCCTCCCCTCCCCCACCCCAAAATGCCCTTCTCCCTGGAAAGAGGTTGACAGAGCTACTTCTCCATTTTCCTTACACCAAATGGAAACATGCAAGAAAAAAGGCAGATAATGGAGCTCATCCTACCTCGCAAGGCTGGAAGGGTGAGTTTCTAGGCCTCCTCTTGGTCAGTTCTGGCCCCCAAACTTCAGAGCAGGGACCTGAAGAGCTGCCAATTGGCAACATGTGGGCCTTTGCCCGTGACTCCCAAGGGCAGTAGATTTGAACCTCTTTCCAGATTCAACCTTTAACCAGGAGTCTCTGCCTTGGTTGGGGGGAGGGGGGGCACATGCGATACCTTTCCCTTTAAAAAAGCACTGGGAAAAAGTGAGGGCCCCCATCCCTTGGGAGGCAGCCTGTCCGATTTTGAACAGGCAATTAAGAAAAGATAAAGAGTGCATCCGTACTAAAATGCTTCAGTCTTTTCTGCAGCAAATGATGGAGGTTAAGGAGGAAGAGGCTTCCTGGGTTGCTGTGGTGGAAAAGCCCCCTCCAGTGCTTGGAACAGGAAGAGACCGGTACCCTTTTTGGCAAAGGCAGCAGCAGACAACTTCCTTCCAAGATTGCTGGCAACCCCCTGGGGGAAGGTCCGAGACCCCCGCAGAGGGCTGGACCTGCAAAGACCACCCCTTTCCCAGGCCTGCTGAACCTCCCCTCCCACCAACTGTGCACCACAGGCTCAGTGGAGGGACTGGAGCCCCTGAAGGCCATGCCTGGCCTGCCCCACCACCTCCCTCCCACAGGTGCCCACTGCAGTTTTCTGGGTGCTGACGGGCCCTGGCACAGAGCAGCAGACCTCAGGAATGGTCGGGTGATGCCAGCCTGCAGGGGGTCAGACCCTCCTTAACCCCCTTCAGCGGCACTAGGGAGTCTCCCCCAGCAGAGAGCCCCTTCTCCTGCTTCGGCTGATTTCTGAGCTGGATCCCCATCTTGTGCGAGGGGTCTCAGCCTCTTCTTCCCCCTTCCGTTAGCTCCACAACCATTTCCTTGGTTTGCTTTCCATGGACACCAATCACTCTCCCACACACATTTTTTTTACAACGCTGCCGCCAAGCTTCCCCGAGAAGCCCCAGCCGAGACGCCCTCATGGCTCCATCTGCCAAGTCCTCCCACCCGCCTGCAAATCCCAGGAAGAGGCGATTTCCTAAGCAGATTCAGACTTGTTACTAGAAAGATAAACAGCGGAGAGACAGATCCTTGAATTCGGTTCCAAGCAAGAACGCCTCACAATTCAGCGGGCGGGCCCTTCCCGGTTCTGGGCGGGGAAGGGGGCCACCCTGCACCTCCCAACCGCTTCCCCAGCGGCTCCTCTCTGCACGTTGGTCACTTATACCCCACGGGCATTGGGGGGGGGGAAGCAAGTAGCCAGATGCTGCCGCCGCTTCCACCAGAGCCTCGCGCCCCATGACGTCATCGCTTCAACCCTTCTCTGCACAATTCCCGGCCTTCCCCCACCCGCGGAGGGCTCCTGGCTCTCCCTCCGAAGAGCCCCCCCGCCTTGGAGGCCGCTCCGATGCCGCCCTCCCGGGCACCCCTAGGCAAAGGGGCTCCGCGGCCCCCGCAAGCCCGGCCGCTCTGCCGGAACACCCGAGGTCCAGGAGCGGCCCCGGCGGGATCTCTCCCACCAGCCCGGCGGAGCCCGCGCGCCCCCGCCGCCGCCTCTCTCGGCCAACGGCCAGGTTAGCGGGGAAGAGCCGCTAGCCAGGAAGGAAGGAGGGAGGGAGGCAGCCCGAGCAGCGAACCCGCAGCTCGCCAGGCCGAGGGGAGCCGCCCGCGAGCAGAGTCCCCGCCCGGTTGCAGGTCGCCCGCAGCTCCTCTCGAGAGCGCGGCGCAGAGACGGGCGCCCGCCGGACAGCCTGTCCAGGAGGCCCCGCGCACAGAGCAGCCCCCGTGCCCGCCCGCCTCCCCCTGTTCCCGTCCATTCCGTAGGGACGGCGCTTACCTTGCAAGCTGGGCTGCGCGGGGTCCGGGCCGCCTCCTCCCGCGGCCATCTCGACGGCGCAGGGGGGCCCGTCGGCGCTGAGCTCGGCCAGTCTGCGGCTGGCGGCGCCCAGCTCGGCTCGCAGGGCGCTCACCTCCTGCCCGGCTGCCTGGAGCGCTCCGTCGATGCGCAGCGCCAGCTGCTGGTTCCCCTCCATCATGCCGGCGATCTTGGCCTGCGGGGGGGACAAGGCGGCAGGCTTAGCCGCTGCAGCAGCCGCCGCATGGCGCGCCGGGCCCCGCCGTCTCCGCCCGCCGCTCCCGGGGCCGCGACGCCCGCCCGCCCGGCGGCTGGGGCTGCTCCCGAGGCCGGCGGCGCGGCTGGCAGAAGCGCGGCCGGGGCGGGAGGCGGCGGCGGGAGAGGAAGCGCGGCGGGAGGGGAGGAGCTGCCCGGCCGCCCCGCCCCCGGCTCCTCCCGCCCCGCCGCGGCTCCTCCTCCCGCCTGGCCAGAGCAGCGGCCGCCACTCCCCCCCCCCCCCACGCTCCGAGGCTGGGCTCCCCTCGCGGCTCGACCTCACCGGCCAGGGGTGGCGCTGCGCCCCGAGCGGGCGCCGGAGGAGTCCGCGGGAAAGGCGGCAGGCGCAGCAGCGGCCGGTCGGGGTCGGGCCGGATGCTCGGAACAGCCGCGCGGTGCGCCCGGAGCTCGGGGCCGCGGAGGGGAGCGAGAGCGCGGCTGGCCGGTTCGGACTCGGAGCTCCTCCGCTTCTCCGAAGCCTCGTCGGGAGCAGCGAAGGGAAGCTGCCGCGGCCATTCCCGACGATGACGCAGCAGAGACCCCCCCTCGTTTGCCCGTAGCGAAGCCCTTGCGGCCCCTCCAGGCCGGAGCCCAGCCCCCGGCGCCGGGCAGGGAAGTCTCCACGTCGGTGGCAGCCCCGTGAATTTCCGGGGTGCCCGTTCGGTAGGGCCTGCATGAGCACATCGCGACGGTCCCCGGTGCGCTGGTGAGCTTCGGTTGGCTGAATTCACACAACGCGCTAAACCAAATCCTCCGTTTCCAGAATTCTCTGAACAAAAGTTAACCGGCCTTGATTCCACCGGGGTTAGAAACCTGGGTTGCTGGGTTCACACAGCATAAGGGTTGCGTCGCACAGCCCGAGGCTGGGTCCTGAAATTAAGACATTGGAGACCCCACCCCTTCAGGAAGGTTCTCTGGCTGCAGAGGCAGGGCAGGGGGTCCTCTACATATGACCATAGTTGGGTGCAGAGTTTCCACTGCTAAGCAAGGTAAGTGAGCCATGCCCGATTTTAGGACCTTTTTTCCATGGTGGTTAAGTGAATCACACAATCGTTGAGTGACCCCCAGACTTTGCCTGTTGCAAGCTGGCTGGGAAGGTCACAAATGGTGATCACCTGACCTGGAATCCTCCTTCCACCCCCACCCCGTGAAATGCAAATTTTTTTACTACCGGTTCTGTGGGCGTGGCTTGGTGGGTGTGCAAGATCTCCATTCCCACCCCACTCTGGGACCAGCCAGAGGCGGTATTTGCCAGTTCTTCGAACTACTCAAAACTTCCGCTATTGGTTCTCCAGAACCTGTCTGAACCTGCTGGATTTCACCCGTGCTGCCGCCCCCTCGGATTCCTCCCCTCTCCCCTTGGAGCAGAATCCATTCAGAACAGGTTGCCCCAAACCTCGAGGTTACTGTGAGGCCGGATTAGACCAGAGTGAAATGCAGCAACTCAGACGAGGACTTCACTGCCATAAAAATGCAAAGAAGCCACAAACCACAATTCCTCATCTATTGAGGCCGAATTCACACATCGCACAAAGTCACAGCAAAACAACAACATTCAAAGATTGCAATCAGTTAAAAGTTCACTGAACTACGGTTTCTGAACTTTGCACAATTGGTCAAAACCTAAGTTGAGGAATGCTACACCACCACCACCACCACCAACCCCTCTCACACCTGTCAGCCCACTCGACTGACCCACGTGGGCCCAGGCCACGTGATGAAAACCTGCCTTTGAATTCCAACCATCTTAATCCCAATATAATTAATCATAATAATTCATACCATAAACGCTTGGCATTTGTAGCAGCCAGCTAGCATAGGGCCGGTCAATGGTTGGCAGCAAGATGCCCACACCATGGAGTTGGCAGCGGGTTCCCTGCCCTGGGGCCATAGGCTGGCAGAGGAAGAGCCACAGCTAGCCCTGGAAGGGGCTCCGCCTCAAGGAGCAGCTACTGCTGCAAAGAATCCTCCCGGCCTTTAAAGGGGGTCTTTTTGCATGGGGCAGAAGAAACCCCCCCTCCCCCACTTAGGAGGCCTACGCTATTAAACAGCATCATGTGAGACCCTGTTAAATGTAACCCTGATCTGCATTTTCCGAGACTCGAGCAAGGTTGCTAAATCTCACCCACGGCTTCGATAAGCCAGGCTGAGTTCAAGGTGGGACTAACGGTTACAGTTCTTATGCCTGAGAAAGCATTTCTCCCAGTCTGGGCTCACACCACCATAACACTGAACTTCAGTCAGGAAAGTATTCACACAACACGCTGAACCCAGTCACAAAAGACCCACCGGTTGCGCTCGAATAATGTGCAAAGGTTGGGGTTTTGTGGAAATGCAGCCTTGCACCAACACAAAAAGTTATGCAAGGAAAGTGTGTCGCGGCTGATGGAAACGGCCCACATCACACAATGCATGACAACAGTGGCCCTCAACCTTTTGGGCACCGGGGATGGGCTGGCTGGGTGGAGGGAGGCTTTTCCGTGGACCGGAGGAGGCGTGGTTCCACGTGCTGCCTGCATTCCACTGATGGGGCTTCGCTTGTTTGCATAGCCCGGTTTTTGGCATGCCGCGGCCCAGTGGCAATCCACAGACCAGGGCTTGGGGATCCTGCACTACAAGGAGGGCACATCCCTTGGCTCCATTTTCTCTTGGTCTTCTGTTGGGCGCCGTGAGCTTTACCACCCCTTTGCTCACTGGCTGGCAGGGTCCCTAGCCCCCCCCCCCCAGTGCGTGCAACCCCTGCAAGGGTGACACAAACAGCAGCACTTAATGGGATACAAGAGTGAAAATTATCGAATGCACAGGGGAGTAATCACATCAACTGCCTAATTCCATTTTAATTAAGCTTACATGAGATTAAATGAAAATACATCAAGTTCAGGTTTTGTCCAGGCTCTCCCCATTGAAGGATGCCAGGGACGGGCGAGACAAGGTGGGTGTAACTGGCACGAGGCCGGATCGGCTCTTTTCCCAACCTGCGCGTTTCCCCCTCTGTGGGCAATACACAGAACGTGCGTTTAGATGTAATTTATCAATTGACCAATTGCTTAAAATGCTAACAATAAATCAGGTGGGTATTCCTGGCAGGCAGTTGGCAGGGGGCTGCCCTTCTCCCCACACCTTGCAAAGACGGACAGGGCAGCCACCTCGTGCACCTCTTAACCAGCTTCTGCTGAAGCCCCAGAGATGCCAGCCCTGTCCTCTTCCCCAAGAGTGGAGCTGTGCCAGAGTCATCTTGCTCCGGAAAGCCCGCCGTCTGGATCGGGGCCAGTCTGGCACTTGGTTCGCTCTGTAGTGCTGCTTGGCTCGCTTATGCTTGGAAGTTGTGGGAAACCGGCAGTTTGGTAGAGGGGGAGTGAGGTGTGCTGAACCCCCAGTCAGAGGAGGAGACCCATACTCAGCCCAGTCCAACCCACAACGCCCCCCCCAAGCCTCTGTCGGCTGCCCTCAGCCAAGGTGGGTCCCACCTGGAGCCAGACTCGTGCATTTGGCGATGCAAGACTTGGTTCGGGGTGCCCTTCTGCTGCTTTCTGGCCAGCATCCCATCTCATGGCCAAAAACATGGGGGAGCCAATGACCATTCCCCCCCCCAAAAAAACTCTGCCTGCATAACCTGCAGATCTCATTCAGGTTGTCCTCCAGAGGAGATGGAGCCCCAGGCGCATCTGGGTGCCCGTGGGGCTGCCCCTCGCCTCCTCCATGGCGACTCAGAGCTTCACCGCCTTCCTGCTGAGCGGGGGCTGAAGAGATACCTGCGGTTACCCTGACAACGGCCATCTTCCCATCTCTTGAGGAGCGCTGGCATTGGGGGACCTTCTCTTCCCCCCTGCAGGAGTAACCCAGTCCTGCCACCCACCTCAGGAGGAGAGGGATGGCATCCGAGTTAGCCATCCGGGAGGGCTTCTGCCCCATAACCGGGCAAAAGGCTTTCTGCTGCTCTCTTCAAGAGGCTTTAGCGGCCTTTAGCAGTCCTGGGAGTCCTGGGCCGGGGGGGGGGGAGGGGCTTTCACACCTCACTCCCTCCGCCACAGTGTAGTTGACCGCACTTCCAGAGGGGACCCCTCCTTCCCACCTCTTGGCCGTCTCATCACTAAATCAAGGCAAGAGCCCCCCCACCCCCACCCCAAGTCTCTTTCCTGAAAGCCTTGCAAAGCAAATTCTCCTTCCTTGACTCGGATCAGGACAGGGGGGTGGGGGGGGGATGCTGTTTTTTCCAGCCGGTGGGGGAGGGGGCTCCCTGGCTCCCTTAACCGGCTGGCTTTGTGTCTGCACTGCAACTCCGGCCAATGACTCCTCCTCCTCCTCTAAGCAGAGTTAATGGATTCTCCCCCTTCTGGGACCCAAGGAGCCTCCCCTCCCCCTCCCCTCCGGCTCCCCTGCCAATCTAACAAAGCTCATGTCAGGGGATTGTTTTATGCATTCAAAATATTTGCTGGGGATCCAATGGCAGCCGTACATGGTATGGCACCAATGGCTGATGGTGGCTGCAGGAAGCCAGAGCGGCTTCTGCTCGCAGGCAGCTCAATGGCCACGTTTGCTGGAGGGAGGGGGGGAAGAGGGGGGGTGCTGGGTTCCCTTCCTCTGACCTTCAATCCAGCTGGAATGCTTTTAGGAGGCTTCCCACCCCCCCTCCCCGCTTGGCCAGAGCCACCCATCCCCTGATGACATCAAGGCTGGACTGCCGTCATGCAGTATTTCTGGGGCTGGCCTTGGAGGCTATTCTAAAAAAAAGCAAGAACTCCTGCCAAAACCACAGGTTGGATGTTCCTCGGTTGGGCCCTTGACCAGGACCGGCCCCTTAAGACAAAGCAACTGCCACATTCCCATTGCTGACATGGCCAGGAGCGACACCCCCTCCCCCACCATGGTGTTAATGTAAGAACCTAAGAGAAGGGCGAACTGGGACCCCCCACCGCTCCGCATGTGCGATCCACAAAACCCCCAGCTTTCCCCTTGCCCATCCTCTCCATCCTCGCCTTTCCGCAGGCCCCGGTCAAGGGAGGTACAATGGCAACACCTCTGTGTGTTTGCCCGGACAGAACCTGGCGTGTTTGTAAACCCTGGTTATGGCTTAGTTGTTCGGTCTCCTGCCACAGGCCCATAGACAACTAGCCGTGTGTGGCGTTCAGGTGCCCTGTGGCACCTGCAGCTGACCTCCCGCATGGGCCAACCTCTCCGTCTGCAGCTACTCTCTCCCCCTCCAGCTTGGCCAGCCCAGCTTGGGAGCTGTTCCGCTCACACACACACACACACACACACACACACACACACACACACACACTTTCTCTCTGAAAGGCCTAACAGCTTCCCTGTATTCTGCAGGGAATACTCTCTCCCCCTCCCCAGGCCAGCCCAGCTTGGGAGCTGTTCCGCTCTCTCTCTCTCTCTCTCTCTCTCTCTCTCTCTCTCTCTCTCTCTCTCTCTCTCTCTCTCTCTCTCTCCCTCCCTCCCTCCCTCCCTCCCTCCCTCCCTCCCTCTCTCTCTCTCTCTCTCTCTCTCTCACACACACACACACACACACACACACACACACTTTCTCTCTGAAAGGCCTAACAGCTTCCCTGTATTCTGCAGCAGAGCGAGCAAAGCCCCCCCCCCCAGTCCTCTGCTCTCTGGCGTTTCCATAGAAATAAATGTTTGTTTCCATCTGTTTCTGCCGGAGGTGGCTCCCCTTTGCCAAACAGCTGCCGGCTGCCCCCCAGCAGCCCCAGGCAGCCTGCAGAGGGGCCTAAGGCCTGGCCCCAGAAGAGCTCTATGCTGGCCTGAGGGGCGGCCCAGAGTGTAGGAGCTGGGCTGCACCCACAGGGGCGGGTGGGCATTCGGCCTGACAGCAGGAGGCATCGGGGCCATTTCCTAGGCTTGGACCCCGGGGGGGAGGGTTCGGGTTGCCCCCAGGGTGGACCTCTTGCATTATTTATCAAGATAGCAAAACTGGAAAAAGTGGCCACTCCCTCCGAAACATCCCACCTGAAGACATGACCAGACTGATGGGGAGGGAGGGAGGGAGGCAATTCCCTCCCTGGGTGGTGCAATGGGGCGCTTTCTGGGTACACAGAGGCCTTGGGAAAACAGCCCCTCTTTTGGACTTTAGCATCCGCAGGGCTTCAGCTCACCAGAAGGCTGAAGAAGAAAATGTTCCTACCGGCCTGGCCAAGATGGCCCCGGGGAACCAAGCCCGTTTCGAGTTGCCTGACATGTGCCCAGCGCCCTCTGCTTTGGACCCCGTCTGGCTCTTCCTTCACAAACCTCCTTCCTCTCCTTTCACGTTGGGGCCTGATTCCCGAAGGAGGCGGACAGATCATCGGGGGGCGGGGGGGGGCGGGGAGGGGCTTTCTCTCTCTCTCTCTCTCTCTCTCCCTGAAGAAATTTGGGCTGCAGCCACGCTTCTCCCACAAAAACATCACAAAGCCACCTCTCTAACCAAGCGCTGTGCTCCTGTGTTGCGTTCTGCAAACGACACACACTGCTGGGGCCCCCTGTTCCTTGTGGTGGGGTGAGCAGCGGGCGGATGTATTAGCGGTGTCTCAGTGCAAAATTATGTGGCTTGTTTTGGGAAAGAAAAGAGGCAATTTGGCTGTAACAATTTTCACTGCTGTCAACGGAGCCCATCTTCAGCTAGCCCAGGGGTTAGCGACCTACGGCTCCGGAGCCGGATGTGGCTCTTTCACCCCCTCTGCTGCGGCTCCGTCACTCAAAATATGCGTCACCGCCAATGTGCGACACCCACCAGCACATAATTTATTGAGCGAGCGTTTCAACCTCTGGTAGGCCAACCATGGATAAATCCAAGAAAAGAAAAGTTTCAGAAGAAAGCAGAAGGTTTAATTCAACTACATATGCTAGATTTGTGGCCGCTCAAGAAATAGTCAGGCACGGGAAGGGTTTTGTGGTTCCCGGTATTTTCTGTGGGAAACGGGTCCAAATGATTCTTTTGAGTGTTTAAGGTTGCAGACCCCTGAGCTACCCATAATACCACTAATTCATCCAGGACACGTGTTCCTCGCCGAGAGTGTGACTGCAGACTTGTATCCTGCCTGTCTGCACTCAAGGTAGGGAGCCAAGACCTCAGACCGAGGGTCCAACAATGCCCACCTAGTGCCCTAGAGGCGTGATGGCAAACCTATGGCACGTGTGCCACAGGTGGCACGCAGAGCCATATCTGTGGGCACGCGAGCGTTGCCCTAGCTCAGCTCCAGCGCACATGTGCATGCAGGCCAGCTGATTCCAGGCCCAGCAGAAGTCAGGAAATGGGCTGTTTCCGGCCTCCGGAGAGCCTCCAGCGGGGTTGGGGGAGGCTGTTTTTGCCCTCCTCAGGCTCCTAGAAAGGCTCTGGAGCGTGGGGAGGCGAAAAACAGGCCTTCCGGTCCCATTGTGCCATTGCGTGCCAATAGCAGGGAGAGCGCAGGGGGTCGCATGCACATGCACGGTGGGGTGGGGTGCACTGAATTATGGGTGTGGGCACATGCATATGCGACACCCCTGCGCTCCCCCCGCTTTTGCCATGCGATGGCAAAAAGGTTAGCCATCACTGCCCTAGAGGCTCTTCTGATCCGGCTGTCTTAGATCTGGGGGAGGGGGGGATTGGAAGGGGACCCAGCAGCTGCTCTATCCTGCAGAATGCCGTGGGGCGAGTGGGCCAGCAGCAGCTCTCCAGGGAAGAGGGAGGGAGGCAGTTTTTTCAGCAGCCCCCTCCACAACATCTCGGACTGAATCCGGACACTGCCGAGGGGGGGGGGTCTATGCTGCACCATGGGGGCCCCTAAAACAAGTAGGGGCCTTCCCCCCCTCCCAAGTCCCCCGTCAGTCTGCCTGAAGCATTAACACACGTGGCATCAGTCATCATTCAAAGTCTATACAACACAGGAGCTGATTTTATCTACTCTGCTCAAACCTGACTCTTTGTTCTCCTGGTCCACCCCCCAAGTGTGGAGCCCTTTGGACATAATTTCCTGTTGTCTGTCAAATGGACGCCGATGACCGATTGATTCGGAAGCCATCCCAGATGTAACTGTGGCCTAAAACTTGGCCCCTCCCTCTCGCTTCATCCTGCAAACCGGGCAGGTTTTTGCAGGGAACTGTGCAAACCTTCATTGTGTTGTTTTCTTGCAGTGTTTTCCCAATGTGGAGATGGAACAGTGCAACGCAGGGGGAAAAACAGAACTGCAATCAGATACCAGAATGATCACAGCCAGATTTTGTTTTTCTCACAGCATAAATGTGGACTAAGATTGTCAGAGGGGGAAAATGCTGCACCAGAGTGGAAAGAACCACAAATGTTGGAAAGCTGCAAATCAGCCACAGTGAAATTAGTGGCCTTTAGCACGTGTGCTAATTAAACACGAATTTGGGAAAACTGGAAGCTGGGAAGGAGCCAAACGCCTGAAATAGAACCATGCCTAATTCAGAACAAACGAAGGTGCTGGAGAGCTCTCCTCCGATCTGGCTAATGGGGAGAGTTCTATAATGTAGACAAACAGATCAAAGGGTCGTCTCCACCCGCCCCACGTCAGCCTTTTCTCCCTTCAATTCTACTGACAGGCAAAAAATCCGCTAAGTGTACCAAGAAGCCCAGATGGTCCCCCTCTGCCTTCCTTGCTTGTACTGGCACCTTTAATAATTAAAAGTCTCAAAAATAGAGAACAAAACCGTTTTTGTTCTGGTCTCCAGCAACAGAAAGGAAGCAAAAACTCACAGAGGACTGAATATAAACCACGATGCAAATAAACCACTCCTAAACCAAGCCCACGGCAGGTTTTGCAGCCTGCTTCATTTATAATAAAACTCTTTTAATCAATTTATTTATTTATGGGATTAAATAGGGATTTATTTATTGGGATTAAATTAATCAGGATTAAAGCAGGCTCTTGAGCCCCCGATGATTTAGACCATGTGGTTTGCAAATATTTGTATGTCTCTGAAATATAAATGTGATACTTTGTACCAGGACATGATCACTAATATATCGTATTTGCTTAATAAAGCCCTCCACCCACCCAACAGTTGGCATGTGTCCCTGGCCTTCTGCCTGAGAGGCCTTGCTGGGCAAATGCCCCCTTTTGATTCTGCAATCCAGGCTTGCCTGAACCTCCAGGCAGAGAGGGCTTCGCGGAAGACCCAATTTGGAAGACAATAGAATAAGACGGAGAACTCCGTTAATGAGCCACGCACAGCAGGGGCACCCAGCACCATGGGGGGCGGGGATGCTCACGAACTGAGGTTCAGGGCACTCCGGGATCTGGGGAGGACTAGGCCTTGGCGCTCTCTCACACAGAGAGATGCCCCAGATGCTGGTAACCAGGAAACCAGAACCCAAATCCCGGTTGTACTGAGCCGCAATGCCAAAACAGAGCACTGGCCTATTACACCTGCCACGTCCTCCTTTCCGGAACTCTTTCCCGTTTGCAACTTCATCCAGCCCGGAAAGTCTGAGGTGAAGGACAGAAAGAAAGAGATCTTAAGAGCTACACACACATTTATGGAATGACTTCTCTGAGGCGGTTTTTTTCCCCCTTTTCTTTTTCTTCACCTAAAATATTTTCACTGCTATTGTCTGGACAGCCAGCAAGACGATCTGGGCTTTTGTACCAAAGACATAGACAGCGCACAAGGAGAAAAAGGAAGAGAGGAGGGAGAATAAAGGGCTCTGCAAAGACGGCCTTCCGTGAGAACGAACAGATTGGGTGCCAGTTCGATATTTATCCCGGGGGAGCGCAGTAAATTGAGGACTGCGGCAGCAAAAATTTGCTTAACTGCAAAAAAGAAAAAGAAAGAAAAGAAAAAGGCTAATTATTTCCACAGCAAACCACCGGGCCACAATGTGCATGTTAAGCAGGCAGTGGGTTTCCTGCTTCCTTTTGGGTCGTGTGGAGCCTCAACCCCTCTAAACCCAGGTTGAGGTCACCTGGCCCGAGGAGTTCCTGCCAAGGCCACCCCTTGGGGTCTCAGTCCCGGACCCAGAGAAAGCACAGCAGGCGGATGCTCCCCTCATGGACTAGCACCTCCCCTGGGGGTGGGGAGGGAAATCTTCCTCTGCCTCCTCTTTCTCCTGCCCCCACCCTCCATTCTGCCACACACACACATTCACACACACACACAAACAAACAACTCTGCCATATTCTCTTTCATCAGCTGGCTGGGAGAAAGACTGGTACTAGTTCTAGTACCGTTTTACAAAGCCTTAGAAAGACCACAATTGGAATATTGCATCCCGTTCCCTAAAAAGAGTGCAGAGAAGAGTAACTAAGATGATCAGGGGATTGGAGGCTAAAGCATATGGAGGAAAGTTGCAGGAACTGGGTATGTCTAGTCTAACGAAAAGAAGGACGGGGTGGGGTAGACATGATAGCAGTCTTCCAATATTTGAAGGGCTCCTACAAAGACGATGGGTCAAACTGTTTTCCAAAGCACCTGAAGGCAGGACAAGAAACAATGGTTGGAAACTACCCAAGGAGAGAAGCACTAGAACTAAGGAGAAATTTCCTAGCCGTGAGAGCAATTAACCACTGGAACACCTGGCCTTCAGAAGTTGTGGGTGCTCCAGTGGTGGGTTGGCTTGAGTTTGGACCGGTTTGCAAGAACCGGTAGTAAAACTGGCAGGAAGCCCTGCTCACTGCCCCGGATGTTGTCATCGGCGATCTGAGCATGCACAGAAGCAAGGCATGCATCCGAGTGAGCCGAGCGCGCGTGATCCCGTTGCGAACTGGTAGTAAAGATAAGTAGAACCCACCCCTGGGGTGCTCCATCACTGGAGGTTTAGAGATTGGACAAGCATTTGTCCAGGATGATATATAGGGTCTCTTGCTTGAGCGGAGGGGATTGACTAGAAGACCTCCAAAGTCCCTTCCAACTCTGTTATTCTATGTTCTTGTAGGAAAACTAAGGGAAACTTCAGCATTCATCCCAAAGCATTCCTATCATCATCATCGTCATCATCATCGTCATCATCATCATCGTCATAGTTTGTCACAGTCACCCAGATGTTCAGACTGGATTTGGCATTTTTATCTACTTGGTATCCAAGGACCTGGGATAGGTAGATGCAGATATGTTACAGATATCATTGCAGGGTTGTTGTTATTATTATTATTTGTTAACTTTATTTGCCGCCTCTCTCATGGCTTTTTCTATATTCTTTGGCACAACCCTGACTGGTGGCTTGTTCAGCAGCAAGAAACACTTGGCAGAGGTGAGGAGAAGTGGTGGACCCCGAAAGAAAGCTACGACTCCCACTTTCAAACCAGAGAATGTTTTTACACCGGCTTCCAAGAATGTGGCCTTCTTTTGTCCAGAAACAGTGCAGAGAAGTTGGCTGATCAGTCTGGAGAGACTTCCTCACAAACTGCAGAAGACAAAGAAATATTTGTCTCCCGGCAATCCCGAATGACATCCAATAAATAATCAGGGAGGGAGGGATGATGGGGAGGGAGAAGAGCCCTGTGAAAATAATTGAAGAGCTTCAAGAGTAATCAATGTTGGGAAAGGGGCAAGGGAGACCCATAAACCCACCAGATAAAAGCTCTCTGTTTGGAGGCCAGCAAAGGGAAGAAAAACTCAAAAGAAAAACTCAAGGCAAAGATAAGCAGGAAAATTTAATTATTTCAATAGTTGTTTGGTCTCTGGCTAGCCAAAAAAATTGCAATTTCAAAACCACACAGGCACACACAAACATGGAGGCACAGAGAGCAGCAACAGCTGCTTAACCACAGAGAGGAGGGGCCAGCTGGGTGGGCAACCAAGCACCAGAAGGACCAGGGAGAGGACAGGGGCCATTTTGCAGCCCCTGCTTCAAGGGCTGGTTGGACAGCAGGGAGGCTCACGGCTTGGCGACCTTCCCCACGTCTCCTTCTAGAGAGCACCCCGGATTTCTGGGCTGACCTAGGTCTGGAGACCTGACCCCGAGTTTTGATCCAACACTGTTGGAGGGCATCCTGACAGGGGCAGAAACGGGCATCGGGGAGGCCCATCCATCCATCCCTCGCGTTCAGCCGCCTGTTTAAGGCTGACCCCCGACTCAGGCAGGCCCCTCACGGGCCCCCTCCCTGGATCAGCGGCAGGTGAAAGAGAGAGATTTGATGGTGCAGAAGGCAGGAATTGCCTCAGAGAAGCCTCGGTTTTTCTCTTCCCAGCCGGCAGGCACAGCGGGCAGTCAGGCTGTCTTAAGCATGTCAGTGCCCTCCCAGTGGCTGCCGGAAAAAAAAATCCCATTCACTCTGGATCAGGCAGAGCGACCCAGAAAGCACCACCTGGAGGCCTCCAGCCCAGACTCAGCCAGCCGCAGACCGCACACCCATCTCTGAGCGAGACAGAGAGAGCCCAAGGGACGTTTTCTGAGCCACCCTTAAAGCCAGGACCTGGGCGAGCAGGTGCTTTCGTTTGGGCTCTGCCAAGGTGCCACAGAAACCGAAATGAAAAGCATGAAATGGTCTTCCCACGTGCCAGCAAGCCTGGCCGGGGAATAAGTCCCAGAGGGAAAACTCTGGTGCTCAAAGCATTGCTCTCAAGGAGCCCTTTCAGCTGCCCCATCACTGGAACCCTGAGGTGAGACCTACGGCTGTGTTTCTCCTTTAACGGGCTAGGTGGCAGCATTACGGTGACGGTACGCCATTCAACAGGGTGAGTCATCGTCATAATGATAACCAATGGTTATGGCTCCACCTGAGGGGGCCAAGCTGCTCACAGCTCCCACAGGGTTTTGGGCAGCCGTACAATGTGCAGGAAAAGGGAGGTGGTGGTTCAGTGGCTAAGACGCTGAGCTTGTCAATCGAAAGGTCGGCAGTTCAGTGGTTTGAATCCCCTAGTGCCGCATAACGGGGGGAGTTCCCGTTACTTGTCCCAGCTTCTGCCAACCTAGCAGTTCGAAAGCACATAAAAAATGCAAGTAGAAAAATAGGGACCACCTTTGGTGGGAAGGGAACAGCGTTCCGTGCGCCTTTGGCATTGAGTCATGCTGGCCACATCTCCACAGAGACGTCTTCGGACAGCGCTGGCTCTTCGGCTTTGAAACAGAGATGAGCACCACCCCCTAGAGTCGGGAATGACTAGCACATATGTGCGAGGAGAATCTTTACCTTTACAATGTGCAGGAGCCTCTTACTAAACAGTCCCTTGAATGCAACACAGGGATGGTTGTGCGTCTGGTTGCATATTTTTTGTACGTGTGTGGGTGTGAAAGAGAGCGCACCTAAGTAAAAACATTGCACAACCGAGTCAGTTGCTATCCTTTCACAGGGGCTGCTTCTGCTCCCACCCCCACCAGGCCAAGGCTGCTTGGTCTGAAGTAAACCAAACTGCGGTAACACCTTCCTTGCTGTCAAATGGCCACCTAGAGCAATGTGGCGAGTTAAATAATACCAGCCAGAGTCCTATGACATGGAGGCCGAATCCGCATGGACCACAGGATGGGCAAAATGCTCGGCTCTTCATCAGCTGTGGCCCTTGTTGGCTGGCCAGCCGGCAATGAGGCTCAGAAGTGACACCAAAGAAACGTGGAAGTGCCACAGAAGAAAAACAGAAGCCGCCTCTTGAGGAAGCTCCTTCCGGAGCCCAAAGCCGGAGACCTGCTCAGGCCTGGGGGGGGGGCCCGAGTGAGTGTAAAGGAGAGGCAGCCCTGAGGGGCAGAGCAGATGAGGGGCGATTCGGCCACCAGCCTCAGAAGTTCCCTTGCTGGTTCCAGGACCATGGAGAGCAGGCCGATGCCCAGAGGGTCTCTCAGAGCTGTTCTTGGCTTCTGACAGAGGAATGGGAGATCCACTCTTGGGGCAGGCAACATGGGATCTGGTGCTGGCTAGAGGCCTCCATCCTGCTCCTTGACCTTTGTGAGGGAGGTTTCAAAGCATCTGCTGCTGCACCAAGAAACAGCTAAATGTCTGCTAAGGGGCCGTAATTCCTGCACAAAATTAATAACAAATCTTCCTTGCCTCTCTTCAGCCTCCATGCCCATTTTCAGAGCCCCAACCTCTGCTAAACATTTCTCTCCATTTTTTTTCCTGCTCGGGAAACACAGCCTGAAAAGGACGAATTTGCATTTCAAATCATTGTTTGTTGTTATGACAACAGCAGGATAGATTCCCCCCCCCCACCGCTCCATGTTTTCCCTTTCTGGGCTTTTGAACTACTCATCATCATCATCATCATCCACATTATGGTGTACAAGTAAAAATTTAAGATCTGACCTTGCCCAGAGAACGCCTACTTTCATTTGCCTACAACCGTGGAAAGCAGAGGACAGGAAAATAAAGGAGAGACAGGTCGGTGGGCAGGGGACGTGAGGTGGGAAATGGCCCAGGAATAATAAGCCAGGCATCCCCTCCTCTCTGGCCAGAGAAGAAAAGGCCTCTTTCTGGGCAGCCGAACCACAGCAGAGCTGTGCCGAAGCCCCTCTTGCTCTCTCCCTTGTGCTCTTTTTAAAGGGAGGGATGGGCTGTGGATCCTCAGGGCAGGTGGGTTCTCGCCCTGAGAGCCACATAAAGCTGTGATCTCTTGTGGATTTAGTAAGAGCAAAGCCTCATTCCGTCAGACTGAGCAGCCCCAGTGATGGTTCCAGCTCGAGTCCTCCAGTTCTCAGGCAGATGGATCCTCGCAAGGAATGGAGAAGGAGCGAGACACCCAAAGGCTTCTTCCATGAGGCTGGATCTCAAGGTGAGGCCTGCAGACCAGTTGCCTCCCTCACCCGGTAGCAGTGTGGCTGCCCATTAGCTTATCCTTATCCTTGGGTCAAAGGAACAGGTGCCACCCCGGCACAGAAAATCAGAGCTCCTGCTTACTGGACACCTGGCTTTCCCAAAGGTGCTTTTTCAGGTGAAAGAAAGCAGAACTGGAGGTCACTGAGGCCTCAACGTGTAACCCCAACTCCCCTAATTACATGCTATGGATGCCCCTTCTCCCTCTGGAAATGCTCCCCATCCCAGGTGCTACAAGGAGTATTTTCCAAAGAGTGGGGAAAGCAGCCACAATGGTGCCACTCTGCTCGGCAGGAAGGTGGGCAGGTGCTGGACAAAGACTGGCTGAAGCCTGTAGGAACTCTTGGGGTGACTCTCCCTCCAACCCTGTGCTGTGGCTGTCCTGTGAGTGAAATGGGGTGGGGGTGGGGGGCAGATTTCCCTATGAGACAGTCAGAGTCCATTTGTCTACTTGGTGTTGCAGTTTTTTGGTCAAACCCATCCCAGTTATGCAAATATACGTATCTTCCTAATGTATAGCATAATGCATTTATGTACATGGCTTTTATAAATATTTGCATTGCTGTGCAGATATTTTAACACACACACACAGTATGCTGTACACATTGATATTGTACACATCAGTGGTGGGTTTCAATTTTTTTTTACTACCGGTTCTGTGGGCATGGCTTGGTGGGCGTGGCATGGCTTGGTGGGCGTGGCTTGGTGGATGTGGCAGGGGAAGGATACTGTAAAATCTCCATTCCCACCCCACTCCAGGGGAAGGATACTGCAAAATCCTCATTTCCTCTAGATCAGCTGGGACTTGAGAGGCCAAGAATAGATGGGGTGGGGCCAGTCAGAATTTTTACTACCAATTCTCCAAACTATTCAAAATTTCTGCTACTGGTTCTCCAGAACTGATCAGAACCTGCTGAAACCCACCTCTGGTACACATGTAATTTTACGAATGTTGGACTGGTGAAGTTGGGTCTTTTAAACTCATCTCTGAGGATTTTATTGACATTTCAGTTTTTGTTGCAATTTCTTTTACATTAAATTGAATGATTAAAAACACAAAAAGTACGTTTCAGCACAATATTAACCTAAAAATCTTACATAAATCTACCCAGGAACCAGCCCTGCCCTCAAGGCATCATTTTATTATTTATTTATTTATTAATTTAATTTGTATACCGTATTTGTATATATCAGAGTCCCAGATTCCCCCCACCCCCCAGGGCAGCTGCAGAAAGAGCCACTGGAAAGGAATTCTGCTCCACCCACCTCTTGGAAGCCATGGGGAAATGCAGCCTGACCGGCCTTTCACTGCAAGTACCTCCCTCCAAAATTCACAGGTAAATTGCCCCCTTTGGTGCCACAATTTGCTTTGCTTCCTTTATTAAAAAGAAACCAAACAGTCAGAAAGTTTCACTGAAACTAAACACATTACTACCTGTATCAAGTCTTTTCTATCTGAAAAATTACAGGAGTTGAGATTCCCTCTTTTTTTTAATTAAGGTGGCAAATGTCTCTGGCAAATTAATCAAGGTAATTGCTCTCCAAACACTGTGATTTATTCTAGTGGCCTTAATTAGATCTTGATGGCCAACTGTGAAAATTAGGGCCTGTAATTCACAAGTTGTGGCAAGACGCTGATGTTTATTAACCTCGTGGCTTCAAACCCAGAACATTTCAGGTTTTCAAGCACCTTCAGAAAAATCTGCCCATTATATCCAATTCCCAGATTATATTTTCTGCGTTCCAGAAGAAAAATATCCAGGCGTAGAACAAGTCAAGCCAAAAGGACGACCCTTATGCAGGTGGGCCCCACCTTGAAAAGGTCTCCAAATCCCAGAAGACAAATTTGAAAACATCTCAGCCAGCACAGAGGGACAGGGAGTGGGGGCGATGGGGAGTGTTTCTGTTCCTTTCAGCTGAAGAAGAGGGAAGGGGAGGAGACCTCCACCCTAGGAAACTGCTCCCCTCCTGTCCTCAGGTAAAACCTGGCCAGGAAGGTGAACAGGAAATGAAACTGCAGTTCACTGGTGCTCAAAGGTGAGAACATGGCCCTTCCCTTTTGAAACTAATGGTTAGTGCTCACAACACCCCCTGCATGTAGGCCAATAAAACGGATCACTCCCCTCCTCCTCCTTTCCAGAAACACACAGGTTAACTAACCAGAGCTGAGCAAAACTACAACCTGTGCCAAAATTAACTGCAACGATGGGGGGGGGGTGTCCGTGGGGTCAACCTCACTTCCCAATACCAGCATTCCCTGCCAGGGGATGGTTGGGGGGGGGGGCTGAACAGGTCCTGGAGCTCTGTGGGAACCCTGTGCCCTGTGTGTGTGTGTGTGTGTGTGTGTGTGTGTGTGTGTGTGTTTCTGCAGAGCTGGAAATCAACACCCACACCAAAGGAACTCCTCTCAGGCTGAAGGAGATAAATAAAACTGCAGCTCAGAGAGAGATAAGGCAGCAAGACGCTCTTCATGCCATTTACAAGAATTCCTGGCTGCCAACCATATATTGGAGAATCTAAGTAGGTTTCTCCTGAACTCGGGGCAGGAGTGGGGTTTGGGCAGAGTGCTTTCTGGCCCTCCAGAGGCAGCGGAGGTGGGTCTCAATGCCTGGGTCTCTGGCAGAATTCATGTTGCCACACCCAGGTGTGTCTTTTGCAAGGAGGACTCTTCAAGGGGAGACCCTCGGCCACTTACGGGAGATGCCCACGGAGGGCAGAGGCAGAAGAGGCCACAGAACATCTGGAGTCCCATCTGTAAGGATTTCTCAAATTGCGCTTGCATGGAAAGGAGGGCTGGGCTATGCCGTCCTTCAGGCTAGGCCATGGGGGAGGGTGGGACACCGGACGGCTTCAGCTTAGCCATGTGTGAACCCAGCCAGTCCGGTTTCAAAACCATGGTTTAGCGTGTTGTGAGAAGCGAGCCGATTGTGGCTTATTCGGAGAGAACTGGACTTAGCAGGGTGAGTGGATCCCGCATATGGAGTGGAGGGACCTGACACACAGCTCTCAGGAGATCCGCTGGCTCCTCCGTCCTGGGGCGGGAGGGGGCTTACCTGGGCGTCCATCAGGAGCTGGGTCATGAGGGACATGGACCTCCTCAGGGTGCTGCTCTCGCTGGGCAGGAAGGCCTGCTGGGGGTGGCCGCCGTCCTCCTCCTCCTCCAGCGCCTTGGCCTTGTGGACAATGAAGTCGGAGATCTGGTCGTTCAGTGTGCGAAGCGACTGCACGGCTGAGGAGAAGGAGGGCAGGAAAGAGGGGTCACCTCCAGGCAGCGGCAGCTGGGAGAAGGGGGGGGCTCCCGTCCACCTCCCACCAGGAAGGCGGAGAAACAGAGAGGAAAGGCAGCGGAGCCATCCTTACCGCACCCCCCGCGGCTGCGGGAACGGGGCAAGGGGGCACAAGGGTGGCTGTGCCTGGGAGGCGCCGCCTGCCCCTCTTCATCCCTGCGCTGAACCTGGCTTGAAAAAGGTAATCGGGATGCGAGCCCCCCCCCCCCCCCCCCGGCCCGGCCAGTCAGTTCCCCAGGGAGCGGAGGGAAGGCCTGGCGGGCTGTCAGCGCCACCCGCCCACTCCTTCAGGGCCGGTCCTGGCCGAGCAGCGGGCGAAGGTCCCTTCCTTGCGGAGAGAAGGCCGGCCCGACCCCTTCCGAAGTGCCGAGGGCGGCGGCCAGGGAAAGGGTTCCCCTCAGACGCCCTCGCCAAGAAGACCGCCCCCCCGCCTCTCCGACGGCATCCCAGGGGGTCTCGGGAGGGGGGGGGAAGGGCGGCGGCGGGGCTCACCGGCTGCGCGGCGGGATGGTTCCTTGAGGCCGCCGGGTAACCCCCGCCGATTGTGCTTTACTTTGCCCATGAGGACGGGAGCTGGACGGATTCGACTCGGTCTCTTCCCCGACTGCCCTCAGGCGCGCGAGGCTGACCTGCGAGCCAAGGCCCGAGCGGGGAAGCGGCCGGGCGGCTCCCTCAGGCTTTTCCCGGCCGGCGACTTTGAGGCTTCCCCCCAGGGGCTCCTCCGCTCCCACCACGCCGGATCTGTCCTGGGAACAGGTCTCTCCGCACAGCCTCACCGAAGCCCCCCCACAAGACCGTGGCTTTCGGGGGGGAACGTCTGGTGAGTCTCGCACAAGGTTCATGTTTAGCAGACAATATTGTTGCACTTGCGCCCCACCGCAAGGCCCTACGGGAGCCCCCCCTCCCCCCACCGGGCGGTAGCCAAGTGATCCTGAGGGAGGGAAGGAGGGAAACCCAGTCGCCTGGCCAATGTCCAGGGAGGCTCTGGCCTGGCCCTGGAGGGAGGCGGTGCATCCTGTGGGGGGACAAAGGGCCCAGAGCTGAATGCTTTCTGGCCTCTTCTGGAGGTTACCGACTTCCCAGACCTGGGCTGAATGTGGTCAAAGGAGCCCTGGGGGTGGATCAGCAGGGGCCTCAAAGAGACCCTTTTCCACCCTAGAGAATGAAGAGAAGAGGAGAAGAGAAGAGAATTCTTTATTGGCCAAGTGTGATTGGACACACAAGGAATTTGTCTTTGGTGCATACGCTTTCGGTGTACATAAAGAAAAAATAAAATACGTTCATCAAGAATCATAAGATACAACACTTAATGATAGTCATAGGGTACAAATAAGCAATCAGAAAACAATATCAATAAAAATCGTAAGGATCCAAGCAACAAAGTTACAGTCATACAGTCATAAGCGGAAGGAGATGGGTGATAGGAACGATGAGAAGATTAATAGTAGTGCAGACTTAGTAACTAGTTTGACAATGTTGAAGGAATTATTTGTTTAGCAGAGTGATGGCGTTCGGGGAAAAAACTGTTCTTGCGTCTATTTGTTCTGGTGTGCAGTGCCCTATAGCGTTGTTTTGAGGGTAGGAGTTGAAACTGTTAAGGACCCAGTTTGTGGGGGCAATTAGCTGACTTTGTATAAAATATACAAACGTATGAAGGCTATTGCTTAATGCACTGTAAGCTGTCCTGAGTCTCCGGAGAAGGGTGGCATATAAATCAAATTTAAAAAAAAAACAAAAAACAGTTTATGTCCAGGATGCGAGGGGTCTGTAAATATTTTCACAGCCTTCTTTTTGACTTGTGCAATATACAGATCCTCAGTGGAAGGCAGGTTGGTAGCCATTGTTTTTTCTGCAGTTCTAATGATCCTCTGAAGTCTGGGTCTGTCTTGTTGGGTTTCAGAACCAAACTATATAGGTGCACATGACAGAGAAGCAAGAGGGTCCGCCATAAAGACCTTGAGCAGAAGAAGGCTGGCCTTTCTCCTCTTGGACAAACCCCCAGAATGGTGCTGGCTTCCAAGCGAAGGCTGCCTTCTCTTGCCGTCCCCCTTCCCGGCCCGGTGATGGGCTGGAAGGGAAGGAGCCTTGTTGGCCTAGAGGCAAGATTGAGATTCTGCAGGGGCCGTTCCAGACGCCTAGCAACGAGACAAAGCCACCTTCTTCTCCCCTCCAGCGGTATCTCCCAGAGGGCCTGCAGGGGAATGCGGAAACCCGGAATTCTCTTCCTCAGCCAAGGCAGCGCATAATGCACCCTCTCCAAAGCTGACCCACAAAGGAAGGGGGGCAGGAGAGCTGCAAGCACCCTGCTGGGGAATGGGACTCAAGCATGTGTCAAGGAGTCAGAAGCTAATGCCCCCAAAGAGGGTCCCCCCACACCACAGACACCCCAGGAAATGCGAGATTAACCATCATGAGGATTGAAAGGAGGGTCTTCTCCCCTCCTTTCAATCCTCTGTGACAGCAACAGCCAAGAGCACTAGAGCTCTATGTGTGTGTGTCAGAAGGCTTAATGGTCCTATCCAAGGGAAAGAGCACAGAAGGCAGGTGACAGCTTCAGATCTCAGCTTTAATCCTTCATCTCGACAGTCCTACCAGTGGAGAACTTTCCTCCTTAAAAGAGGAAGAAGAGCCCTTTGTGAAGGATCTTGCCACGTCCCCTATAAATGACCCTCAACTTTCCTGAAGCTTGACCCCCTGGAGTGAAGGCTCAACTTTAACAACTGTCTTGCTGTAGCCTGAGCATCCTGCAGAGAAGGAGTGAATTTCAGGCCACCACCTGAATTCAGAAAAAAACCAAGAATTCCACCTGGCAGGTGGACAGATTGTTCCTTCAAACCAGAAGCACTTTTCTTCCTCTTTAAGGTCAGAAAGGTTAAGGTCTTTTGGCTTCTTCCAAGCAGCCTCTGTCTCCCTCTTCTGGTGCTCCCTGGCTCTCACACGCCCACTGGATAAAAACACCTTCCAGACCTTATCGATATCCAGGAGATAATCCTTGCAGAAGAGTTGTCCGTGGTTCTGATCAGCGCTTCACCTCCAGAGTTCAGCCCCTATCGGTCAGTTCTTGAAGGGGGCATCCAGAGTCTCTTGGGAAAGTTGTCTGATCAACAGCAAACCTCTGCTTTTCCTTCAAGGGCGCACGAGGGTCTTTCCCTCTGATCCTGGCTGGTTCTTTTGACTGCAAGTATATCCAATCCTATTATTCTACGTTCTAAATATAGCCTACTCAAAGCTCCCTGCAAGATTGCAAAGCAGGACGCCTTGATCTTTATAGGCAAAGGCAGGTGTCAACTAGTCAAAATTCACTGCTGCAGCAACTGGTAACCCCACAGCTCTCCTGTGCCTGTTCAGCACATATGAATCAAAGCCTTGAAACCTTTTGTCTCTCACAGGAACAGGAAGGAAGGCAAAGGACTTTCCCAAAAGCTTGTATTGGCAAAAGTAACTCTCATTCATCTAGGAATCTATGCTGGTTAAAAACAATTCCATTGTCAAGTATTTTTAATGGATTTGTGTCATGATGTAGCCAGAGATAAGGTAGACTGCTTTTAAACAAAGCAGGAGAAATGTGAGATTTTGTCTAAGTCCTTGAATAAATCTGCTAATTCTGTTTTTTCAAATAACAGCACAGGGCCCCGGAAAACCCTTTTTCTTCCGCCGTCTGTTTTTGGTATCGTCTGCCTGCCATGAAAGACCAGGGACAGCAAAGAGCCCTTCCAACCACTGCCTTCTGAGCTGACTTGCTTCCTCTTCCAGGCCAGCAACCCCGTCTGGCACAGTGGCTGGACTGCATGAAGAGAGCCAGGAAAGCAGCTAGCTCCAAAGGGGCCTCTTCTGAATTGGTACACACTGGGTGGGCGGGCAGCTTTCTGTTCCACCAACTCACAATCGCCCTCACGAAAATAAAACGGCATAAAAAAGCCGAATCCTCTGCTGCGTCTTGAGTCACCCCCCCCCAGCACTTTTACTGCAGCTGGCAAGAGGGAGGGTGGCCCTTGCTGGGGCTCTTCCTCGGAGTGTCCTTCTCCGGCCTCCCTGAGAAAGAGCTTCCTCTGCGGGCCGAGCGGTTGCATGGCCAGCTAAGGAGGAGGTGCCAAAGCCTGCAAAGAAAAGCCATGGTGGGCACCAGCCTGACTCAGGGAGGAGAGGCTTGAATGGCCTGCAGGGACAGGCGTGGAGCCCACTGCCCTCCGGCTGGTCTGATTAACCCCACAAAAGTGGCACCAGAAACACCCTTTCCATGTCCGGGAAATGAAAATGCCCCCTCGAGACAACAACTGCCTTGCGTCAATTCCTCTCCAGCAAGGGGCAGGGAGAAGCTCCCTTTCGGGTCCACGGGGCCAGCCGCCTGCTTAGCGAGGCAACACGTGGCTGTCTCCTGTCTGAGCCAATCCAGCTGCCGTGGAGCGGGCTGCATTGGAACAGGAGCTGCGAACGAATAGAAGACAGCCGAGCGTTTTGCCTCTGTCGGGGCCAAAGCGCAGAGGGACCTCCCTGCCAGATGTGACAGCTGGCCTCCCTTTTTCCTTCATTCCTCCTTGGCCGGGCCACATTGGCAGCAGGGCTCCCTATTTGGATGATGCTAGAGAAACGGAGAAAAGACCCTTCGCTACCCGGCCACCCTAACCCTAACCTCCACTCCCATTTAATTACCTCCCTTAAGGACTGTAGCCCTGCAGCATGCAACCAAAAGGCTGACCGTACGGGACTCCCAGTTGCCTCTCTCAGATCCTCCTGAAGAGATTGGCTCAGCTTAGACCAGTAGCACCCCAGCACCTGCTGGGTCGCCCAGGAAACTGTCCCCGTTATCACCCCTGGATCAACTGGGAGAAGATGAGCAGGGAGGGACTTGAACTAGCCCAAATCCTCTTTAGTTCCCATCAGCCTACATGCCCAGCAGTATGGGATGGGGGATCCGTAACATCCTTCCGACCTAGGACAGAACCCACAACTCTCCTGGTTGTTCAGGGCCCTCGGCTCATAGCAAGGACAGAGAAGGAGCTGGAACAACAGCTACAACAACATCAGCTGCCACCACTCCTTTTGGCTCAGATCCAGTCCCTCATAACACAACCCATCTTCCTTAAACAAAGCCAGTTTCCATTTCTGAGTAGTCACACGGGTGAAGCTGCAGTTCTTGTGTCCAACGGCAGTCCTGATTTTGAACGTGCCTCAGGGTGAAATCCTGCACAACAAGGCAGGGGCACAAGAGTATTTATGGATATTGTTCATCTCATCCCTGTGTTGGTGGAGAATGTTTTGATTGGCCCATCTCTGCATCTTATCCCTTACGGCCGCTGAACCAGCATTTCCTCCCTCTGCATCACTGGCTGTCAAACCTGGGACATATAGAAAGCTCTCTTGGATAGCTCATTCCTTTTCCAGGGATATGTAGCAGGAGAAGCATGTCACCCTCCCCCCCCTTCATTGCCCCACTCCTCTTACCTGCCTCCAGAAGTTGACACTGATGGCCAAACACCTGCGAGAAGGTGACTGGACTGCTGGTGTCCACAGACGAGGCCTCCATAGCTTTAGCAGGTCTCCCAGCTTAGTTGTGCAGACTCTCCCAAGGGTCTTCAGTCATCCCTCCTCCTCCTCCTCTCTGGTGAAGCAAATGGGCAGGAAATAAATCACCCTGGCAGCGGGGGTGGGGTGGGGTGGGGTGGTAGTGGCAATCTCACCTCTGCCTTGATGTGGCCAAACTCCCTCCCTCCCTTCCTCCCCCTTCTTCATCTTCAGTGAGAGGCCTCTGAAGTCCCTTGACCCCGGGGTCAATTTCAGAAGCTCGTGGATGACCCAGTCAAACTCTTGCTTTTCCTTCCTGGGGAAATTTGGCAATTCCCCTGGCAGGAGATCAACTCTTTTGGTGAGGCAGCCTCATAGGACACTTCCCTCCTTGGCTTTGGCAAACCTTCCACAGCCAGAGCAAACCAACCCCTCCCCCCCCCCCCCCCGCATCCAGACAGCAACATCGGTGCCTTGTCAAGTAGCCAGCTAGCGTCCATCTCGGTCTGGCTCTGGCTCCCAGAAACCAGTTTTAGGAATCCTTGCTGAAACCATACGATGCTCAGGATGATGGTGGTGGATGGCGCTTTGGGATGGTGTCTGATACAAGGGGGAGGGGGAAGCCTCCTCTTCCTCCTCTCCCCTCCCAGCCCCTGCTTACCTAATGCATCTCTCTGGTCCTCTCGTTCCCCCTTTCAAGCCCTGCAGCTGAGCCCTTCGCCCGGCACCAGCATCTCCTCCTACAGCGGTCTGCTGCCCTCCCTCCCTCCCTCCCTGGGCTGAAAGTGGGGAGGGGGAGGAGCTAAGGAGCATCACTGATGACGTCGCCTTCCTGCAGTCTCTCCTCCTAGGCCGGTCATGCAAAACACCCTCCTGAAAACAGGGAAGGGGAGGGAAAGTAGTCCCCGGGCCCCTAAGATCCCCATCGTGCCCATGACGGGGGTCATTCCCTGATGCAGAGGCCAGTCTCTAGCCTCCTGCCTCTATTGGGCTTCCTTAATCAGCCCCTCCCCCCTTAAACTGGAGGGGAGAGAGCACTTAAAGCATAGGTATAATTAGCTAGTTTGTGTATATAGTTCTAGCAGCAGGTTGGAGCTCAGCATCTCAGATTGTCCAAAGAAAAGATAAATCTTTTGGTAGTGAGCACAGTAAAGCCCGGAATCATTGGACCAAAGGTGTTGAGCCCCCCCCGCCCCCCCCCCCCCCAAAAAAAAAAAAAACTCATCAGACCCAGCCTTTGCTGGATGCATAAGCCGAAATCAGAGAAG
This sequence comes from Pituophis catenifer annectens, assembly GCF_029215685.1. Taxonomy (NCBI): domain Eukaryota; kingdom Metazoa; phylum Chordata; class Lepidosauria; order Squamata; family Colubridae; genus Pituophis; species Pituophis catenifer. Next base: position 100,107 of record NW_027256898.1, on the reverse strand, counting down.
GGCTGTCTGGTCTCTTCTGCCCTTAGGGATCGTCTCCAGAAGCCCCCATCTGGAATCTGCCCCCCAAGACTCCCCATCCTGACATCCAAGATGACGAGATGGAGCACTTCCATTTATTCTACTCCTACCCGGGTCAGCGCATCTGGCATCTTCTCTTTCCTTGCCAGAGCCGGCCTCTCCTGACCATCCGTTGTCTGTGCCTGGTTTCTTTGGCAGGGGAGATCTGGATTGAGAACTACAAGTGACTTGGAAACCACGGTTCTCCTGATACACATCTGGACTTGCAGGCATCCAGATGCTTTTCTGTGGATCTCCAGTCCCTCCTGCAGATTAAATCTGCCTGCGCCTCTTTTTCACTCTGGCCCTTGTGTTCCCCTTAGGATCAGCGCAATGTCAACTTCACTGTGAGACTTAGCCATGAGGAAGCGAAGCTACCCCCCCACCTCAGTTTTCTCCAGAGGAACCATCTTGCACTGAGGTTGGGGGTGGGTGGGAGCTCAGATCCCTGGAGGAAGAGCCTCAGCTGTCTGGAATGGAAGGCCGGTTCGCCCCTCCCTGCAAAGAAACCTACAGCATCACACACATACACACACCCCGTAGTGTTTTGTTGGTGCTCCAAGATGTTCCCAACAGCAGCAGCTCTGGACGGAGGGTGCAGAGGGTGATGGCTAAGTGCGAGGGACTGCAGGGACCCTCCACTCCTTTTAAGTGGGCAATGGCCAACCCCCACCTCCTTTCCGCAGACCGGCTGCAAATTTGCAAGCAATGACAAACTGGGTTTTGTATGGCAAATTGGAAATTTTAATGTTTTTAATAGAATAGTCTTTGCATCACTCTCCAACAAGAAAGAAAGAAAAAGAAAAGGGGGGAAATGAACTACAGAACAGCAAACTTTAATACAAGAGCCATCTTCAGACAAAAGACCCTCTCTTATCTCCCACATAAACAAATTAATGTAAAATGTAAATCACATATAATACAACTGAAGTGTCAAAAACAATTTAAATAATTTTAAATATTTTATCCCCCCCCCAATTTCCAAACTTGCTACGAATGCTTTATACAACTGTTGGGTGTAGATGTCCCCCGTGAATCGGAAGAAACGCAACCAAAAGACAAAAGGGAATGATAGCGAGAGGTGGTTCAAGTGGCATGAAGTTGCCAAAGCAATATCAAAACTTCAGATTTTAAGAGGTAGATCACTTTTCTTTTTTAAGTCAAGGACAAGTAACTTTAAAATATGGGCAGGGGGGGGGAAGAAAAGTCAAATGAAGTCATTGTTGTTCATCCAAATGGAAAGGCAAGGTTGGGGGGGGAAAAGGAACCGCCTCTCTTTGCGAAAAAAAATAATAAATTGTGGGCAAGATTCAGTTCTGCTTTACAACAAGGGGGGAAAAGAGGGGGCTCTTGCCCACTCTGCTGTCGCCCCCCCCGATGGACGGCCTCTCCTGGGGGCTGCACCGTCTTCTGCGGGGAGCTGGTCATCCACCACCAAACCGCGGACGTCTCTCATCCAGCCCAAGGGAATTTGGGACAGGGAAACGTTTCGCCCACTAGCGTCCCTCCTGCTCCCCCCCCCCAAGGGGTGAAAAGCAGCGGCTGGGACCAAAGCCAGCAGGGAAGAGGCGGTGAGGAGGTTGAGGAAGGAAGGGGGTCCCTGGCAGTCTTTTCCCACCAGCTGGCCTGACACCAAGGCCTTTCAGAGTGGTGGACCGAAACTTATTTTGGGTGCCATGCGAACACTTTGTCATCCCTGATACTTGCCCGGGGCCTTCTGACGAGCGTTGCTCCCAGCATGTTTGGCAAAACTCCTCCCTCCTCTCGCTGAGTTTTTAATCTGCTTCCCTCTTACTGTGCCAGGGGAAAGCCAGGTGCCCAAGCAAGAAGTCCAAAGGTGGCATTTGCTCCTGTGGAACTTGACCGAGTCCTTTGTAAAAACCCCAGGGCTGCCAGGGGAGAAGAGGGGCAACCTCATTCCATAGAAAGGTCTTTTCTCTGCAGCTAAGAATCGCCAGGCTTGGCTGATGGTGGTGGTGGTGGCAACTGAGGCCGGCTCTGCGGTGAGCAACTGCCCCAGCATCCTCGGCTCTGCCTGGTGGGAGGATGGAGCCTCCGCTTTCCTCCTCCTTCGCCTCCTCCTCCTGCTGCTGTTCCAGACGTCAGGCGGGCCGAGCCCCTGACCAGGAAAAACTCATTTACACATTTGGAGGGTTCGTCTGTCGAGGTCTCCTCAAGGGAGGCTCCTGGAGGGGAGAAAGCAAAAGCCATGATGTGGGAAAAGGGTGAAAGAAAGGGGAGACGTTGGAGGAAGAGGAGAACAAACTTTATTTCCCCCCTCCCCCCACTGCTTGGCAGTTGGACGGTACCCTCCTTGGATCAGGAGAGCCACGGACGGCTCGTGCCAAGCCTAGTATCTACAAGAACAGGAACTCACTGAAGACAGGCAGCTACGGGCCTGAGAAATAAGCTTTTTAAGGCTGCCGTTTGTGATGGCTGCATCGGCCAAGGACCCACAATGGGAGAAGGCGAGGCCTCGGGCATGGCAGGACGGGGGAAGGCCAGGGAGAAACAAACAGCCATGGGTGACGCCAGAGAAAGGACCATTGAGGTGGCACGATGCTTGGCATGGCCTCTGTCGCATACCTTGGCCAGGTCTGCAGACGAGCCATCGCGGGATTCGAGCTTTGGCCTAACGTCATGTGTGAACCAGTCCACTTCAAGGCAAACTGGGCTAAGCCCCCACCAACTAGGGGAACCCCGGACAGGCTGTGTATGAGAGAACCAGAACAGGGAGGCCAGCCCTGCCAAGTGGGATCTGCCCAAGGGCCTGATTGGCCAGAGGGCCCCTCCCTGACTGCAGAGCTGCCCATGTCCCAGCCGCTCCCAAGAAACAGCTCTATGGGCTGGAGCAGGACCTGAGGGGGGGGGGCTTTTTGGTACTCCCCTCCTCCCCCAGTCAAGGCAGAACCCCACCTTCCCCTCTGGAGGAGCCCCTGGCCCGTCTGGAACACTATGTAAGAGCTCACCTGGAGTCCTTAAGCTCTGGCCGGGCGGTGCTCTCCTCCCTTCGGGCCTCCGTGGCCTCTGCAGAGGTGGCCTGCTGCTGCTGCAGGCTCCGGGTGATGGGCCCCCCCACCCTCTCCCGTGACTTGGCACTGAACCGGTTGGCAGCCTTCCTTTGGCCAGCCAGGGCTGCCTTGCCGCGCTGGATGCGGATGTGCAGCTTGCGTGAGGCTTTGCCCAGCAATCCGGGGGAGGGTCCCCCGCTCTTGGCGGCCCCCTTGCTCCGCTTCCCCTCTGGCAGGACCGCCTTGCCCACTCTCGCCGGGCCCACGCTTCTGGACGCAGGTGGAGGAGGGTGGCCCTTTTTGGGGAACTTGACACCCTGCTTCAACTTGAAGGAGGCGGAAGGCAGCTGGACGGCCGCAGGCCCTGAGGTGCGGGCGCGAGTCTTGCCCAGCTGAGCGGCAGAGCCCTGCATTTTGATCTCGGTGTCGGCTGTTCGCCGACGGGGGTTGGCGCCACTCTTGCCACTGCCAGGAGACGAGCCCCCCCCTTTCTTCTTGGCCTTCTTCTTTGAGGAGGAGGAGGAGGGGGGGGGCTTCTTGGGGCAGCTGTAGGAGGCATGCTTGTTCAGGCTCCCAATGTAGGTGAACTCCCGGCTGCAGTAGGGGCAGATGTGGGCACTGGGCTCTGCGCTGCCAGTCCTGAGCTCTGCCCGCTGCTGCTGCTGCTGCGACTTCTTCTTCTGCAGGATGGCCTTCTGGACCAGCTGCTGCTTCTTCTTCAGGGCGCTGAGCTTCAGCTTGTTGGAGGCTGCCCGGCTGGCCTCCACACCGAAGTCGAGCTGCTTGGGCTGGCCCACACGGCGGAAGGTGTTACCGGCCAGGCCGGGCAAAACCACCCCGTTTTTAGGGCGGATGGCCTGCTTCAGGGGCACAGGGTTCTTTTTCGGCGTGTACCGCTTTTTGTCACTGGCAGAGGCACAAGCCAAGATGTGCTTGTGCAGTTCGGGCATGTTGTCCACACTCTTCCCACACTTGGTACAGCGGATGGCGGTGGAGAAGGTCTGGGGGATGTTGTGGGTGGTGAAGTTTGTGGCCGTGGCCCCGATGCCATTGGGGTTCCGGTGGTGATACTGGAATGGGGGTGGCTTAAAGCTGGGGTAGTGCTGGTTTAGGCCCATGCGGACGTCAGGGTCCTTCTGCTTGACCCCGGCCGCCATGATTTTGATGGTGGTGTAGAGCTCTTCAGAGGAGTCGTTCAGCTCCTCCTCCTCCTCCTCCTTGGAGGGCTGCAGGGTGGCAGCATTGGGCAGGCTCTGCATCTGCTCCACGCTGGCTTTGCTAGGATCGGTGAAATTCTGCAGGCGCAGAGTCCCGCTCTCGAACTGGTGGTGGCTGCATTCTTTGTCAGGGTGCAGGTCTCTCTGGTGCTGCTGGAGGTTGCATAGAAAAGCAAATTCCTTCTTGCAGACGGAGCAGGCGAAGATGCTCCCCACCCCATGGAGCAGGAACCGGTGCTCCGACAAGGCCGCCTTCTCCCTGAAGAGCTGGACGCAGAACTCGCACTTGAAGGGCCACTCCCCGGCATGAACGGACAGGTGCCGGGTGAGGTCCTTGATGGCGAGGAAGGGGGCCTGGCAGACGTTGCACACAAAGCTCTTGCTGAAGGTTTCCTGGACGGCCTCTGCCGCGCTGGAGGGGTGGGGGTCCTCCCTCAGCCTCTGACCCACGGCCTCTCCCTCTTCTTGCTTGAAAGTCACCAGGGGGGCTGAATTCTCCAGCTGGTCGCCAGGAGAGAGGATGGAAGAGACCACTGAGAGGGGAGGCGGGGAAGGAGAGGAGGATGGTGATGCAGAAGAGGAAGAGGAAGAGAAAGAGGAGGAGGAGGAAGAGGAGGGGGAAGGGGAAGAGGAAGAGGAGGAGGAAGACAGAGTGGGTGGCCCGGGTGAAGCGCAGCCGAGAGGCTCTAGAGAATGAAGAGGGGAGGCCGAGACAGTTGGGGAAAGGATGGGCAGTGGGGAGTGAGCTGTGGCATTGGACAGGGGAGAGGGGCAGGAGCTTGGGGGGCTGCTGCTGGGGTCTTCTGGGAGTGGTGAAGGAACAGTGGGGAGGAGAGGAGGGGGAGGCGTGGGGGCCTGGAGCATGGGAGGGCATGGAGGATGGGAGGGAGAGGCCGATGGTGCCGGGCAGGTCGAGGATGGCAGCAAAGGCACCTCAGCGGCGGTGAGGCCAGAGCAGCCCAATTCTGCCCCAGGGGCTGGGGGAGCCGGGCCAGGCTGTGGCTCTGGGGCTTCGGCTACTTTGCAGGCATTTGGCCTTGGGCTCGTGTCCGGGGAGGGGTTTTCCGGCCCCAAGCCCGTCCCATTGTATTCATTGAGCAGAACCTTCTGCAACATGGAGGTGGTGGGCTTCTTCTTGACAGCGCCCCCTGCTGGCAGAGTCACCTCCTTGCCCTCACCATCGCTGCACGGCTTCCTCTGCATGCTGAGGTCCAGCACGGACTCCCAGGGCGCCTGGGCCCGGTTCTTTCCATTCGACCGCTGCTTCACGCTGCTGGATAGGTCCAAGGGCTGCTGATTGCACACATTCCCGAAGGGGGGGCTTGGCGCCCACTCCCTGGAGACCTTGTATTCTTCTGGATTCAGCACTTCCCTCTCTTCTCTCCCAGACAGGCTCCATGTGGGGGAGTTGCTCCGTCTCTCCAGCTTGGGAGGCTTCGCACTCAGGGCCGCCTCAGTCCAAGAGGGCTTGCCCTCGCCAGCTTTGCCGGGGTCGCGAAGGCCCGGACTGTGCTGTGGGGAGCTGGTGCGCCGCTTGAACCTGCTCGAGGTGGCCGGGAGGAGAGGGGAGGAGGTCGCAGGGAGCCCCAGCTTTGGGATCTCCCCCGCTGGCAATGGGGGGGATGGGGCCACCTTATTGTTGTCCTGCGTCTGAAGAAGCTGCTTCAGCTTGGAGGATAAATAAACACTTTTCTCTCTGGGGAAGGGCAGGCTCTCCACGGTCGATATGGTGAGGGGAATCGTCAAGGAACACAGTGAGGTGATGGGTTCCGGATCCATTTCCGTCTTCACCTTGGCCAGCAGTGGGGGGCTCGCTGTTCTTCTCTTTTTGGCCTCGGGGGTCCCGCCGACAGGGGGCTCCTTCGACTCCTCCACCAGATGTACTGGCACCGCCTTGATGTTGGGAGAGATCTCCACTGTCACGGGACTCAGCAGGCAGTTGATGCCGTAGACTTCAGTGGTGCTGGGCTCTACCTCAATCACCTCACAGTTGCTGGTGCTGCTATTGGACGGGATCTTGCCGTCAATGTAGTAGTTGAGATTCTCTGAGATGTTGCTGGAGACGTCCATGACGTCGTCGGCCTCACCCTCTTCCTCCTCCTCCTCCTCCAGATCTGTGCTGGCCAGGTACGTGCTGGGGGTTTGCTGGGCTGGGCACACAGAAGCCTGGGGCTCCTCTGGTTTTCTCCTGACACCTTTGGGGATGAGGTGCCGCTCGTGGACCCTCCGCTGATGCCTACGCATGTTGGTGTGGGTGCCAAAGACCTTCCTGCAGTACTGGCACGGATGCGATTCCTTGGGCTCCTTGCTCTCCTCCAAAGGCAGTGAAGGGGGCGGTGTTTTGGAAGTGGCTCTCTCGGCCTCTGGGGCAGGGCCCTCCTGCCTGGCCTTGGCTTCATTCTGAATGCCCCCGTCGGCAAACAAAGGGCTGGCCCCGGGCAGCTGGGCAGAGGCCAAGGGTGAGAGCAGCTTCCGTTTGGGCCCAGCCTCATGGCGCCGCTCGTGGCGCCGACGGTTGATCTGCGTGCCGAAGGCCTTGCCACAGTAGCGGCACTTGAAGGCATGGCTGATGGCCGAAATGTGGATGTGTACATGGCGCTCCAGGCCCTGCTTGGTGGTGAACTTCCTTTCGCAGTGTTGGCAGGGAAACATGGGCACCCCCTGGGTGCTGGGCTCCCCCCTTGTCTTGGGACATTTCCCTGAAGGCTTTTTCTTGGGGGAGCTTTCGGGGGAGTCTTCGGAGAGACTGCTTTGCTCCTCCACAGACTCCACCAGCCTGTCCCCACACACTGATCCCGATTCCACATCTGGATTTTCTTTCAATAAGCTTTCCTCGTCCTCCTCTTCCTCCTCCTGAGGCTCTTCCTCGTCTTCTTCCTCTCCCGCTTCTTCCAGTGGCTCCTGCTCTTCTTCTTCATCCTGCTCTTCCCGCCGCTCAGGATCCTCTTCTGAAACTTTTGATCCACATAGGAGGACTTCCGGCTGGTCCTCAGGTGTGGTGGGAAGCTCACAGGCCACGCTGGAGATGAGTAGGCTGGGGAGTACATCTTGATTCACCATCTCCTGGATGATGGCGGCCTGGTCAAGGGGCAACACCACGGAAACAGTTGGGGCTTCATCCTCCAGCTTTTGGCCTGAGAAATGAGGAAAACAGAGTTACCCTGAGGTCAGATGAGCAAGCCAATATATTTTACAAATGAATAAAATAGATAATATGAAGGCAGCATCCTAGAACACTCCCTGTGTTTTGCCCCCAAAGTCTGGGGGTAATTTGCTTTTGCAAGCCACAAAGACCGTATTTTTCGGACTATAAGACACACTTTTCCATCCCAAAAAAGTGGGTGGAAATGTCTGTGCATCTTATAGAGCGAATGTTGCCGAAGCCCCGCCCACCTGAACCCTTCAGCCTCTGCCTCCCAGCAATTTTCCTTCTTGCAGCAAACAACCTGGTCAACTTCAGCACAGCCTGATTTAACACGAGCAGCTGATTAGCAGTGGATCTGCCTCCTGGAATACCACCAATCAGCTGTTCCAGGCTGCGGGGATCACCACCGCCCATCGCCACTGTCACCCATTGCTGCCTCTGCATGCCCCATTTTCGGCCTACATGCATCCCATTTTCAGCCTCCGTGCGTCCCATTTTTGGTCCCCGCTGCCTGGAACAGGCCAAAAATGGGATGCGCAGAGGCTGAAAACAGGATGCATGGAGGTGGCAATAGGTGGCAATGGTGATGGGCGATGGCAATCCCCGCAGCCTGGAACAGCTGATCAGCGGTATTCTGGGATCCCATTTTCAGCCTGGAATGGGCCAAAAACGGGACGCACGGAGGCTGAAAATAGGGCGTGGGGAGGTTGAAAATGGGAGGTGCTGAAAATAGGGCATATGGAGGAGGCAATAGGTGGCAGTGGCGATGGGCGGTGATGGTGCCAATTGGCCTCAGCGATCCCTGCAGCCTGGAACAGCTAATTGGTGGTATTCCGGGAGGCAGATCCAACCGCCAATCAGCTGCTCATGCTAAATCAGGCTGTGCTAAAGCTGACCAGGTTGTTTGCTACAAGGAGGCAAATTGCTGGGAGGCAGAGGCAGATTTTTTTTCTTCATTTCCTCCCCAAAAGTAAGATGGGCCTTATAGTCCAGAACGTCTTATAGTCTGAAAAATATGGTACTTTATGTGCAATGCATTGCTCCTTTAAAGCAAAACTCAACCAATACAATTATTTAATTACAAAAATACATTTCTAGGTTCAATTCCCATAAGAGCCTGCTCTCCCAACCACCACCAAATGCAGCAGCCCATGGCCCCAACCTCCCCCCTCCCCCTTTCTGAGAGGATCCAATTTCCTCCATGGCCCCTTTTAATCCTGCGGGGCTCATACTATGGCCAAGCATTCTGGGCTGCTTGGGGTGCATTTTCTTTTCTTTCACATTTCAAAGAACGGGGTGCTTTGCAAACCTTGAGATGCTGATCCTGTCTTGTGCTTAGCGATTCTTCAACCCACCCACCCCATTTCACACCCCTCTCCTCGGTCCCTTAAGGAGAACAGCAGGAGACAGACACCCCCTTCCTTACCTTCCTTGGTCTCCCTCATGTCGAAAGGGGTCAAATCCAGACCTTCCAAAGGAGGCTTCCGCTTTTTATCCCTGGCTTTCTTTCCTTTGTTTTTAGTCTCCTGGGTTTTTTTCTTTGCTAAGAAGGAAAGGAAGAACTTGATGTTTAAATGTAGCACTTCTTTCTAGACACTTCCCCCCTCCCCCCTCTGGCAAGCAACCAAATGTGGCCATGTTCGGTTAAGCAAGGAGGATGCCGATGCTGACTGGAGGGGCGGCTGGCAAGAGCGCAGGAGGCACTTCTCAAGGCTCTGCCGGAGCTTCTTCAGCGCTTCACCTCTGGGAGGGCAGGACACTCAGCCCCATGGACAGGAGTCTCCACACCTCCCAAACCCCGGGAGTCTCTTGTCATCCTTCAAATCTCTTTGGATAGCCGTCTCCTGCTTCGGGGTAGCTGCCCAGCTGGTGAGCAAAGCACCAGGAAAGTTTGCTGGGGGTTCCTGGGCACCTCTCACTGAACCATTCCCACTTGGGCTCAGCTCTGCCAGGGGCCCAGACCCACCCAGAGGCTATGCTGAGGGCTGCCCAGCACAGTGCGGCTCGTTCAAGGAACCATAATTAACCATTCCGGGGTTCAGTGCGACGCGCAGGCTCAATCTTCCCCAGAGTTCCTAGAGCGTAGGATAGGATGAAGGCTCTATAGCTCCCTCGACACCCTGCCCCCCCACCCCTGGCCCTTCAAGCAGCCATCCTGGCATTTGGCGCGGGTGACCTTAATGGAGGTTTAACCCTCACCGCGTCGATTCAGCCAGCAGCTGCTCTGCTTACTAAAAACAGCCAGGATGACAACTTGAGAGCAACTGTAACTTTAGATCCACTCAATCAGAGTCCAAGGAGCAGGCAGCAAGTCTCTCTCTCTCTCTCTTTCTTTTCCTCTCTCTCTTTTTCTCGTCGCAGCATCTCTAGCCGGGCTGCACAAATTGTGTCAATGTGACCACAAAGATGCAACCACAAGCATCTCCTCAGCCAGGCTAGCATCAGAAGCACTAGTTGTGACGATGAAGAAGATGGGATTGCTATATCAACTGTGGTTCCTGCCTGCCGTGGTCCAATATACTGCCCGAGGTAGAAAGAAGATACACTCCGGCCAGCCTTGTACCTTTGAGCTGGAGGAAGGCAAAAGGCCCTCCTGCCTTCCAAAAAGGCCGGTGGCTTCCGTGACTGGATACACTCACAACAGTGGCAGCCATCTTCCCCAAGTGGGCCCAGTAGCACACCTGGGGATCCCTCCCTGGGTGCTCTCAGCAGAAGCCTTGCAGGAGGAGCCACAAGGGGGCACGCCCCCTGCCCCCACCCGGCTGGGTCAGGTGAAGCTCCACCGGCTTGCATCTCTTGCTGTCCTGCAGAGCAGCCACTTGGGACACCTCCCAGAAGCAGAGGGGAGGGGGGATGGCTTAGGGTTACCCCCTTCTCCTTTCTCCCTTCCCCTTCAAGGGGGGCTCAGCAGTGCACAACCATCAGCCAAGGAGAAGCCTCAGTCCAGAGCTGTCCAGAGCCATTTGGGTCTTTCCTCTTTCCCCTTTCCTCACTGTTCTCCTTAGCCTGGACTTTTAAAATATTGAGCAAATGACGTGGGGGAAGCTATGGAATTAATGAAGGCCACTGATTTGAAAAACTCTGCAAGCAATGAAAAAAAAAAAACATGTGAAAGAATTATCCATGAGTAAATTACTTTTTGATTCTCTTAAATTTTATTTCCTAATTTCTGTGAAATTCCCACATCCTTACTTGGAACCATTCACTTCAGACTGAAGACTCAAAAAATATGGAAGAGCAGCAGAACAGGGGGTTATTTACTTACTTACTTAGTGTCATTCTGGGATTCCCTCCTGGGTTATGCTGCCCAAGAGAGTCAAAACCCTGCATGAAAAAGTGAACGAGAGGCAGGGCTTCCCTTTTTTTTTTCTTCCTACACAACAAAATTCCACTAAATAATGGATTTAGAAGATTTGAATTCCCTTCCAAAAAGACATTCCTCATAAAACAAGCCCTTGGCTTTGACGTGTGCCACCCAGGAGGGGTGAAAGCACCAGCTGGGAGATGCCCGCTCAGTTTTCTCTGGCAACTGACGCTCGGCGTTACGGTCTTTCGGCTCCCCTCCTGCCTTGTTTTGGTCTGGGGGCTTTTTTATCAAGGCTGCCCTTTCTAAGGCCACCCATTCTGCAGTGAATCAATGAAATGAAAACTCTGACCTCGCACTCAGGTCCTAAGTTACAACAGCACAAAGGCTCCTCTGAGACCAAGTCCCACTTACTCATGAGGAAACAGGGATGGACTCAGCCTATCCCACTCAGATAAAACCATGGACTCCAGGCCAGTCACAACCGACCAGCTCTTCTGGATACGGTTATGTTAGGCTGGTTGCATAGCTGAGTCCAGAGGAACAGAAGGCGTTCCTTCCCTTACGCTGAAACAACCACTTCACTCTTCGAATCAGCCTCCGCTTGAGCCCGATCCAGCGTGGTTATCTCAAAAATCACGGAGCAGCCTGGCCTGGGTTTCAATTCACCCACCGAGGTTAGACGGGAGGCATCTGAGGCAGCCGAGAGATTCAGCTGCGTCTCTTCACAGGACGAGTCAGCCCAATCCTGCCAACTTTTACCAGCTAAATGTCGTCTATTATTTTATATTCGACTGGGCTGTTTTGTTTCTCCTATAAAGGACCTTGAAAACTGCCTTAGAAAGGCTGGGATGTTGCTAAGAAAATCCCCCCCCCTCCCGCGCTTATCTGAAGGTCTAAGGCAGCCTCTCCAGATTCACCAGATATGGGTAAATGCAGAAGCTGCTAGGCACAGGCTTAGGCATTACAATACCGATGTGCTGGACCCCTTGTCAGAACAGCCAGCAACCCTGAGATTTCAACCACTGCACAAAACAAAGTCTGAAAATGAACGAGAACAAGGATATCTCAAGAATGTTGACTTCTGTTTCTCTATCAAGATTTAAGAAAAGTTCTTACAAAAACAATACCCTGCAGTTTCATTCTTCTTGCCTTCCCTTTTAAAATAATAATAATAATAATAATAATAATAATAATAATAATAATAATAATAATAATAATAATAAACTACACCATGTCCTCAACATTATGCCCCCCCCTTTTTTTTTTGCACTTCCCCCATAAAGGCTTGCAATAGGATCCCTGGCAGCCTGGCGGGGCAGCCTTTCAAACCCTACAAAAAGAACCTCAGAAGAAACGTAGAAGTGATTTTCTTGAGGGCAGCACTATGAGCAGCTCCACTGTGATCACGGGATGAAAGGCCGATGATTCACTGCCCAAATTTCAACACTCTCCTGAAATGGGATCCTCACCACACAACCTGTGCAATTCCAGCCCTTGGAGTTTGCCGGGCACTGAATTCTTATTTGCATCCTGAATCTGGGATCCTTAACAGGGCCTAGGGAAGGAGGGCCCTTTTGCTCCTGGGGAAAAATGTCAGCCCAGCTTCCCAGAAAAGCCACGGAATACCTGAAACTCTCTCCCCGTGGGCGGCATTTCCTTCTGGGCCCAGGAACCCACTCCTTGTTTTAAGGGTGCCGGAAGCGAAGGGATGGGGTGGGGATGCAGCATCCTGAGGGTCCAGGGAGGGGCAGATGGGGCTGGGAAGCCAGTGGGTGGGGACGGAGCCCAGTTGGGAAGGCAAACCCAGAGGCAGCCGAACCCAGGAGCCAGCTGAACAGGAAGCAGCATCGAGTGAGTGAGCGAGCGGAGCCATTCTTGATCTCACAAGCAGGAACAGGCAGGCAGAAGGCGGAGGCACACACACACACACACACAGACACACTCATTTCACCCCTCTCCTGCTTGGCTGTCTTTTCTTGCTGGCAGGGAGGGAGGCGGAGAGTGCCAGCCAGCCAGCCCACCCACCCAGCCAGCCGGGGGGGGGGGGGTGTCAGAGGAAGAGGAGGAGGGCCTTACCTTTCTTGGCTTTGGGGGAGTGCCTCCTCTTGCTGCGGTGGTGGCTGGCCCTCTCTTCCTCCAGGGCAGCTGCTATCTCCGCGTTCTCCTCCCCATTGTACCAGACCAGGAGCTCATCCCCGGGCTCAATTGGCTGCCGAGAGGAAAGAGACAAAAGCGGGACACCAATCACACCGGAGGTTGTTCGCCAGCCGCCCACCCACGACCGGGCCGACCCACGCAGAGGCAGGAGGAGGAAGCAAGCGGGCAGCGGCCAGAAGGATCACACACAGCTGCTGCCCCTGCCGCTCTCTCGGCCGCCGGGAAGAGGCTGCCTGCCGAGGAGGGCCCAGCCGGCCAAACAGGAAGGACTCTTTAACCCTGGGGGACTTGGCTTCGTCGCAAACAAGCAAGCAAGCGGGCTGGCAGGCCGTGCTGCATCAGCGTCAGAGAGGGAGGCCGAGCCAGGCGGGAGGGCTGCACCCAGCCCCTCTGCTGGAAGGAGGACCGCAGCACAAGGCTGCAATTTGCATACCGAGGAAAGCCCAAATGTTTCCCGGCTGAGTCATCCCAGCAGCAGCAGCAGCAGGAGGAGGAGGAGGAGGGAGCCTGGCACTTGCTTGCTTGCTTCTTCCCTTCGTCTGCCCAACTCAAGGAAGGAGCTGAACTCCTGCCCTGGCAGCTGCCTACTCTGAAAAGGCAGCCACGGATGCTGGGCCTGTCATCTAAGCCCACTGATCGCTGATCCATCTTTCAACCGACCACGGCTGGTTTGAGCCCAGTCGGCAGAGCCCAGCGCTCTAGGCAACGAACGCTCCACCTTCCCCAAGGGAGGAACTGCTGGATCAAAGGCTGCACCCCCCCCCCCGCCACTCTCAGGCTCAGAAGTCCTCCTGCCAATCAGAAGCAGCCCCAGCCCCTGCCCCCAAAAGGCTTGCAGGACCCTCTTAAAGCAAGGTCAGCCCCACCCCATCCCTCCAGCCTTTCCCCAACACAACTGACAGGACGACATCTGAGCCAGAAAATCTCCTTCCACCACGTATAGAAGCCCAGCCTTCTATTTTGCCCCCAAAAATCAGAATGAAACAAAATTGCCCTTCAGATTGCCAGTCTGAAAACACTCAGGAAGGAAGAGAAGGCGATGGAAGAATAGTGGCTACCACTCAAATGCCATTTTTTCCACTCCAAAGCCACTTTCTTTAGTTTTCAAGATTGCCTTAAATCTGGCCATGAAATGTTTGGAAACTTTCACAGAGTTTGTAACTATCGAGTTCGTTTTTATTTGTACGGCCTAAACAATCTTGAAAACACGCAAATACACACACATCACTTTCAATAAGCATTCAAAAGGAAACATTAATGCCATAGTCACATTTTTCCACAAATCTGATTATAAGCATACTATTCAAACCCACTCAGCTACTTGTTAGAGACCATGTTTGCATGAAGAAGTGAAATATTTAGATTGTTTTAATACACAAACATTGGGGCACCTGGGGTCACAGAGTGAGGAAAGCAGCATCAGCATTCCTGCAAACTAACACTTGTAAAAAGAAAAGAAACGTTGTCAGGACAGGAATTACCAAGAGGCCGAATAGTGGCTATGTGGCAGGGAAAGCGTGAAGCAGACCAAAGAGCCTGTGGCTTCATCAGACGGTTTCTGAAAAATCACCCTCCGCTCCCCTTGGACCGAGAGCGCTTCTCCCCACGAGGGAATGATTGCAGACGGCAATTTTACAAAAAGTTGTGACTTTAGAAACCAAATGAGAAACTGCAGAACTAGACGGAGGCCACAAAAATGACATCAAGGAAGTTAATCGTGAATGGCAACCCCACCTTTTAAAAAGTTCAAGGTAGTCCTTGCTTACCAACTGTCTCATTCAGCGACCATTCAGTTATGACAGTGTTGAAAAAGTCACGTTAGGGCCAGTGACTGGATCACTCAGTCATGTGATTGCCATCGCTTGTCAGTAGAGGTGATTGTCCTGCGCCTGACCAATTGATTTTTCCCCCTCCCCTCCCTCCTAGCAGAGTGATTGGAGAGGAAGGGATTACAAGAGAGTAAGCAGGGTATTATCATGGGGAGCACACCGGATTGCCTGCATAGCATCCTCACATCTGTCAGTGTTAACACATTGCTTTCGATGTGTATCCTCACTGTGCGCCTGCTTACGCTCTTGAAATCCCTTCCTCTCCAGTGAATGTAAATAAAACGTCCGTTGTTAATTATCCCAGGCCAATGAGCCTTCCAAGGTAGAGGGAATGGTTAGGAGGCCAGCAAAAGCCAAAGATGTGAAACTGATTGTCACCTTGTCCATTTCAAACCGGCTACCCAGAATGGAGGGGGGTGAACAAAGGCTTAGCCACGGAGCTGCTGCTAAACGGGGCTGCCACTTCTACTGCCAAGCTAGGCCAAAGGTCAGAGAAGACACTCTGCAAAAAAAAGGTTTCCCCAATCTAGCCGTGTTGTGATACCTGAAGCAGCTTTTGTCTGGATGCCTGTCCTTATGCCCTGACAGCTGAGGCTTTTTTCAAAAGGCTGCCATTCTTGGAATCCTTTTCGGAAAAATCTCTAACATTTTTTGTTTTGACCCATCCCTCTGAAAATACACACTGAATTTTGTAGCAGAATCGGGTTTCCCAGTGAAAATCACCGGTGGCCGAGTGGGCCTTCCCCTGTTTTCATCCAAGTTGGGGAAATCAAAGGCACCGCTTCCTGACAGGGAACCCCCCAGCCCTCCCTCTCTGAGGCAAGAAATGTCCTTGTTTTGGATTAAGGACAGACAGGATTCCTGAAACCTTTCATAAAATGAATGTGCCAAAGATGCAGCCTAAAAGCCTGGTCAATGATCAGAACGATCCTTTCCCTGTGAGGGAGATTCTAAAGGACAAAACTGGAGCCTGAAAAGTTTTGAAAGGCAACCGTGTTGGCCCATTAAAATCCTTTCTGAGAACCAAAGATGTGAAATGCACTTTTAAGAAAATGCTTTCTGGTGACAACATTCCCGGCTGAGGCCTCCTGGTAGGGAAGAAGACGGGAAATGCCGCCCACCAGCTGAAAAAGACTGGACCCGAGGGTGGGCTCTTCCCACCCTCCTTCAATGGAAACAGCTATTTCTCACAGGAATTCAAGGCCAGATAATCTATATCACACACAGAGAGAGAGAGGGAGGGAGGAAGGGAGAGAAAAGCAACCGCTACCTTTAACGTTTTGTAGTAAATGGTCCGATTGATTTCTAACGGGAAAAGATTCTGCTCCTTTCCTGATCGAGCCCAGTTCACATAACGCAACCAGTTCCCCTTCGCCGGGTCCGTGGCGTCCACACACATCCACCCCAAGTTTGGGTAATAGACCTGCAAGTATTGCAGCAGGGGAAGATTGGAGGAGAGAGAGAGAAAGAGGGATGGTCAGAGCCTCAGCCTGGGATCAAGGAAGAGGAGAGACAGCCCCCTCCCCCGAGGACTCTTCCCCCCCATTCCTTCCCTGGGCTCCCTCTTTACTCCCCTGTAGACCCTGCCCCTCCGGGAAGGGAGGGGCCGCTTTACCTCCCACATGTACACATTGCTTTTGACTTGGGACCTTTTCTTCTTGTCGCCAACGAAGGGGCCAAACTTCCTGCCTCTGAAAATGGGCTTTGTGGCCCAGACACCTGAAGACCAAAGAGAGAAAAAAGAGTGGTGAGCCCCCCACGGCCTCGGCTGGCTGACATGGTGAAGGGGGCCGAGCCCCTAGAGCGTTATAAGGTCTTTCCTCCCTGCCGAAGCCCACAGCAAGAAAGCAGGCCCCCGTCCATGGCCTTCAGCCCACTGATCTGGAGCTCGTGGAAGGAGGGAGGAAAATGCCACAAGGCACAATAACTTTGGATATACTGACACGGCTACAGGATGGACCACAGGAACGAGTGCTGGTGTGGGTCAAAGACCCGTCGTGACAGAAACCTCCCACTCCAAGGCTTTCTTGGGGCTGCTGCGGGTCTCCCTGGAGACGGTCTTCCCAGGCTGTTCTTTCACTGTTCCAACCCCCCCCCCCTCTGCCTGAGGGTTGCACCTGCCATCATAAAAGGTCAGGCATCCCTTGGTTGCTCTGAGAGCAACATCCTCCCGCCAGGGCCCACCACCCACCAAGTGGATGGGACTGTGTCGATTTAATTTTAAATTAATTAAGTACAGGCTGACAATCATTTGCGCGCTCTTTAATCATTGCCCAGTCGTGTCACAGGAGGAATTACACCCGCTGGCAGAAAGAAACCCCGCCAAGGACCTGACTTGTCGTCCCCCCCCCCTCCCGCCCCCCCGCTCTGGGCACTTGTTCTCGGCTCACCCACCAAGCCGGGCCTTGTCCACAGTGGACGGGAGGAGCCTCACTTCCTCCGGGAGCCCTTTGAGGATGTGTTGGGGGACATCAGCCAAAGTCTCAACTGATCCTGAAGGTCCGATTGAGTTCTAGAAAGGGAACCGGAACAGAAAAGAAAAGAAGTCGGCCCAGGTGAGCACAGGAGACAGCGGCAGGAGGCCACCCACGCTGCAGCCAGCGACGCCATGCCCAGAGCCTCTCAGGCAGGCCTCTCCCTTTTGTATCGGCCCTTGAATCCCTGGCAAGGTAACCCTGGCTCTGGGTTCCCAAACAGAAAGGACACCTTCCTTTTCGCATGTTCCTCCAGCAGGAGGGGACAGATACCCCACTTCCTCCTTCCCCCCTCCCCCCCATGGGGCTGTTGCAAAGAGGTTGTTACTCTGACAAGGCACACATCGGCCCCACGTCTGTGGCACGGGCAGCTGTGTAAAAGAACAGCAATAGGGTCCTTGACCTTATATCCTCACAGTCAAATGGCTGCCCAGTCTCTTCTTGAAGACCTTCAGTGATGGCGCATCCACAGCGTCCACCCATTCCACTGATTAACTGTCCTCACTGTCAGGAAATTCCTCCCAAGTTCTAGGCTGGGTCTCTCTTGGATGATCTTGCACCCTTCTCGTCCTGCCCTCAGGTGCTCTGGAGAATAGCCGACCTCTCTACTTTTTCTGCCTCTCTGGGCCTCATTGCCAAAACCACATCCTTGAACATTGTCTTTCAAACATGAGCTCCGTGCAAATGTCGTAAGGAATGCCAGCAGGAAGAAAAGGCGGGGATTGAGCTAAGCGGGTCCTCCTGACAGTTGTCCCGCTTGCATGCACCGCTCTTCCATCCCCAGCTTGGCCCACAAAGACACCTGCCGTTTAGACTCCACACATTCTCAAAAACACCTGAAACACCGCAAGTGCGGCCTTCGGATTTAATGCCACAGCTCCTGCAAGCCTCCTTCTCCAGACATGAACGTGTGCGCCCTTAAATAAACTGTATCACCCATTCAACACCAAAGCAAAATTTCAGGAGTGTATTTAAAAATGATTATGAAGTTTACCAATTAATGTAAACCAACCAGTCTACACCAGTCTACTGGCACCCGTGAGCTGGATCCCACATTCTGTTTAGCCACAATCCCTGGGTGCTAAGAACAAAGGCACATTCTGACTCAAATCATTTGTCAGTTAACAAGTGGTCTGTTCTGAGCCTGAGTCAGACACTGTGGGAAGGAGGGCAGGATTTTTTTGAGATGGTGAAGGCAGGCAATTTCTCACTTTCAGAGAAAGGGGTCTTCTTTGAAAAGGACTGTATGCCACCTGCAGGCTTCGGGAACACCTGCCTCCATAGCAGAAGAACCTCACTGTATGTAAAGAGGAAGACGGGCCGAGACGGGCCACAAGGATCGACTACCAGGTCCCCTGAAGAAATATTTGCATCTCGCAGAGGCTGGATGGTTTTGTGAGAGTCCAACCCTTCTGTTTTTATTGTAATTTAATCTGGGGGGGGGGGTTTTCCATTAGGAACTGTCAGGGATGCTACTTTGCCTATTTGTGTCCCAGGCAATTACATGGAAGCATCTTCAGCTGAGTAAAATGTTTTAAATTAATATAGTCAATCAGCAACTAAGAATCGTGGCGCCTACTTGTTAATTAATTAACAAGTAATTAAGCTGTTAATTAAGCTGTTTTCCAAGGCTCCTCCAAGAAAGTTGTGGAGTAAGAAATTAACAAGCCTCCTTTGAATGAACCAGGATAACAGCAAAGCTGAATTGTAAGTCAGCACTTAAAAGCAAAGAAAGAAAGAACGAAAGAAGAAGGGCATTCTGGGGTATTTCAGAAGAAGCAGGAGGTTACTGTATACAGACCTGGCATTACAAGTTGTCAACAAAGGGCACTGAAAAAGGAGAAAAGAAGAACACGATGTAGTTGATGCTAAACAACAGAACATATTTACTTTCTAACTCCAGCAAAACGAACATGCTCTGAGGCCAAAGCTGGGTGCGAATGCAAAGGCAGTTCTGCCTCCCGAACGCCAAGGGGACTCTATGCGCGGTCAGGGCATTCCTGAGCTTCATAGAAAGGTCTCTGGGATTGGCTGAAGAGCGGCCGACTGGCACAGGGGGCAGAGAGGTGACACCAAGAGCGACGCAGCAGAGGCACGAAGGAAAAAAAAACGGCAAGGAAGAAGGGGAGAGCGTGAAGGAAGAGGGGCCAAGAAGGGCTCCGACGCCTGGGGGAGTCTGGAAACAGGAGGGCCTTGGGGCACACCAACCTTGGGGACCCTTTGGATTTCAAGCCAGCTCCAAGTCACAGTGTGGCTTCTTCAGAAAGTTCATGCAATTACCCAGCAGCAGGCAAAGCAAAGTGACATCGCGCTGGCTTGTAAACCGCCGTGACTGGCTGACTTGTTTCATGACTGGCCAAACCTGAACAAATCTGAGCAGCTACACCTGCTGTTGGGACTAACTTTCCAAGCAGGGACAGGAGAGCTCTGTGGCGGTCACCCGGTGCTTTGCTGAAGGCTGTCTGAAGTTTTACAAGGTCAAGAAAAGGGATGACCCTGCACGGTCATTGCCAGAGGAGGCTTCTTCCCTGCAGCATCCCACAGCTGCCCCCCCCCCCGGCTCCCCATGCCCAAACCCTGCCGGGGCCCGTTTATTTCTACCTTGCAGGGAAGAGTTATAAAAAGACCTTCCCTGGGTGGCTTTAAAAACATGGTACTTGCTTCCTCCCCACAGCCCCATCTTCTTCTGCACAAACGTATCCTATTTTTTTGTAAGTCAGAAACGGCCACCCCAGTTACCTAAGTTGATTTGAAAGCAGCTGTTATCCCCAGAAACAAGCCTCCTACCACACAGGCCAAGCAAAAACATCAATCCGAGAACCCTGGTCAGCTATCCTTTGGGGCACATCACTGCTCACTCCTTGAAGTGCTGGCCAATGACATGTAATCCAGCTCTTACGTAATCCAGCTACCTTGAATTATTCCAGGGGAAGATTTCTCCCACAAGCAGTTTTAAGTAATCCAAAGGTTCCCCAATACCTGTACAGATATCACCTGGGAGACCAATACTGCCCAAACTCCCCCCAAAACCCCCATTCTCTCCACTCCCAAACTGCACCAGTGAGGCCATGTGGGAAGGCAGAACCCCCCCCCCCCCAGTTCAGAAAAGGACAGGGGGGGGGGGGAATGGTCAGCTGTAGCATTCACACAAACATACACAAGTTTTCTTTTCAAAAAGAGGGAGCATCTTAGAACAGCAGCCTTTCCTTTGGTCCTCCAGACACTTGCTGGGGTATTGGGGAGGGAGGGGAGAAGTCCACAGACCGGGATTTGCAGAACAAGCAGCCTCACCACTCATCAGAGTCCTGGCAAAAGTAGCCGCACAAGGGGCAAGCAAGCGGGAGACTTAATCAAGGCTGCATTCCTAAGCCGAGTGGCTGAAGGCGGCTTCCTCCAATGGAAATGAATGGCTTCCCCAGAAAGAGAGGAAGGGGCTGGATCCTCGTCACCATCTCCTTCAGGAACCTGTAGCTAAAGAACTGTTTTTATTGCAGGACGGTGTCTGCACTGAAGCTCACACAGACCTATTTTTTAAAATATATGCATTTTACCTCACGGGATTGACATTGTAGAAGCTCAAGGGCCTGCAGGCCGCTGTTACCTCTCTATCATAAAGGAAGCCTTTGTGGTCCTTGAAAAAGGGCCCATTGGAATGGATCTAGATGCAGATTAGAAGGAGTGAGCCAGCGCGTGTCTACACACAATCAAGTGAAAATCAGTCAATGCTACATTTCTAGCAGGTAGAAATAATTTTGAGAAAGTCTTACATTTTAACTTACCTGATTCATTCTGGAATCCTGACGTGCTCCGAGAAGTTAAGTAGAAAGAATCTCCTGCGATTACACGAAACCTAGAACAGAAAACAGTCGTACCTTAAGCATCTAAATACATAATTCAAAGTAATTTTAATAAGTAATTGTAAAAGCCCATAGCCCCATTATTTCATATACACCTAATTCATTTTTTTTCAAGATCATTTGCTTATTGCTATGAAGGAATCAAACATGTGCCACGGGACGATGATGATGATGATTATTATAATAGAGCATGAAACCCTCCGTAGAGCCCGAGACAAAGTCTCTCTCTCTCTCTCTCTCTCTCTGTTTGTTTTTATTTGGTGTCTACCCTGCACTACAGGCACCCATTTGCTGGATAAATCCATTTGCTGCCACCACCGTCCTTACCGCAACACGCCCGCCTTGTAAGGGAGGCCATGAGGAGCTGCCCATCTCCTGAAGCCAGAGAGCAGGAGAGAGAAGCCACTTCACCAGCCACCAAGTCCCGGCAAAGGCAGAGCAGAGCATTTGGAGCCGGAGTTATTTGTTCAGTAATTCCTCCCTCCCCCCACCAAACCCTTCCTTCCTCCCTTCCCCTTCCTTCCTTCTTTCCTCTCTTCCCTTCCCCTTCCTTCCTTTCCTTCTTTTTTTCCTTCCTTCCTTCCCTTCCCTTCCCCTTCCTCCCTCTCTTCTTTCCTTCCTTCCCCCCTCTTCCCTTTCCTCCTTTCTTTCTTTCTCTCTCTCTCTCTCTCTCTCTATCCCTACCTCCCTCCAGTGGCTCTTATTCCGGGGGGCGGGGAGTCGCTGCCCCCTCCCCCCGCGCCGGAGTCCTCCCTGCCACGGGGTCTCTCCCTCTGGGGGTGGGGAGGAGGGGCTGCGAAGGCGATGGGGTCCGCCGTGCCCTCCCCCCACCCACCCCCAAGGCCTCCCTCCGGCCCGGGCTGGGAGTTCTCTCTCTCTCTCTCTCAGCCACTCCCCCGGGGGGCCCCCTGGCAGCGCAGCCCCCGAGGCCGCCCCGCCTGCACCCCCCCGCCCGCGGGACTCGGAGGGAGCAGCTGAGCCTCCCCACCCGGCCAGAGCCCCCCTCCCCTCCCCTCCCCTCCCACAGGGATCCCCTCCCCCGGGAGGCCCCTCCAGGCCCGCGGGGGGGGAGGGGAGAGGAGTGGGGGGGCGGGGCGCTCACCTGCGCGGCTCTCCCGGCCCCGGCCGGCCCCTCCGGTCGCCATCTTGGCCGCCACGGTCCGGAAGTGACGTCGGCGCCAGGGCATGGATAAGTCCCTCCCTCTCTCCCGCCTCACCTCACGACGCCCCCGCGAGGATGGACGGCGCCGGTGAGTCCCCCGCGACCCTCCCCCCACTTAAGCCCCCTCTCTCTTCTCCGCCTCTGTTTCGCCCCCCTGAGCTCGGCCCGGCCCACCTCGCGGGGTTGTTGTGGGGTAGGACGGCCCCTCATGGGGGGGCAGCCTTTGTCCCACTCTCCTCCTCCCCCCACCCCCGGAGGCCCCTCCCTCCCTCCCTCCCTCCCTCCCCGAGAGCCCTGGCACCTCCCTCCCCTCCCCTCCCCTCCCCTCCCCTCTGAGTTGGCGCTCCCCCACCCGCCCCCTCCTCCTCCCACCTCTGGTGCCCTCCTTGCTTATTTGTATCCATTTGCCTTTGATACATTTGTATTGAGGCATTTGATAAGATTATATCCGTTGGTTCTGTGCAGGATGGATACTTGTTTGTTTATTTGTTTATTTCTATCTGGCCTTTATCATTTTTCATAAATAACTCGAAGCTGCGAAGAGACTCACCCCTTCCTCCTCCTCCTCCTCCTCCTCTTTTGCCCCTCCCACCACCACCACCACCACCACCACCACAGCCCCGTGAGGCGGGCTCAGCGAGAGGAACTGGCCCAGAGTCACCCAGCCGGCTTTCCTCCGTAAGGCGGGAGAGAGACGCTGCTTTTTTTAGACGGGTGCCTATTTGCCCCCTTAATCTACATCATTGCCCCTTCTCCCGTTTCCCACCCCAGGGGACCGAGAAGAGGATCTGGCCGTCTCCTTGTCCAGGACCTTCATGTCTCTTGGATGGGGGGGGCGTGGCCAGGGTCCCCCAGGGGCTTCCTTGGACCCTCCGAGCGTCCCCATGGCTAGAGCGCCCGGGGTCTCAAAGGGTGTCATTATTATCCCTAGAGGAGCCATCATAGGGGCGCAGTCAATCTGTCGCCCATCTCTGGTTTGGCTACTTGAAGTTCCCGCAGACAGATTTTCAGCAACAGGAAGAAAATTGCTGATCTTAGTCTGCTCCTGCCGTGACTTTATTGCTCAGGTGAGGCCTGTCAGCTGCCGTTGCAACGCCAGTTTTGCCCAAAGTTTGTTCTTTCATTTTGCAAATTAGGATTTCTAATTCAGCAATTGTACATCCACACACACACACACACACACACACACACACACACCAACTAGGCCGCCCCTGGAATGAAGTTCTGCAATTTGTGATATTTTGGAATAAATTGCATCGAACTGGTCATTGAGAGGAGAGGAATGTACGTAGATCGAATCCAAACCAGGATAGTATGGAAGGAGGCCGGAGAAGAAAGTCTCCGCTCCTCAGTTGCTGACAGCTGCATCCTCAGGGGAGGGGGGAGGGGGGGAGGGGTTCGTCTCCCTCCGAGATGATGAAATAAAGAGCGAGGGGACATGAAGTGGGAGAAACATACCAAAGCGTTTCAAAAATATGTTTTTGGACAGAGTGGGAGATAACAGGAAACGTGTGATTTGAATCAAAGCCCAGACCGTAGTTCCAGGGCTGCCAGATGGTGACACTGTTTTCCTATTTACCATTCCTGTGGGCTGCTGCATTACGTCCAGATCCCATCTTTCAGTGGGAGCCCCAGTCGTCCCCCCCCCCCCGCCTTTATTGTCTGCCCTCCCTTCCTGGCAGGACTAACCCAGCTGCCTCTGCCAAAGGCACTTAACCTGCCTGCAGGATCTAATCTGTTTTCCTGGCATAACTGGAAAGGGAAGGTTTACACCAAGGGTGAAATCCTACCAGTTTGGACCGGTTCGGGCGAACCTCTAGGGATTATTGGTATCAGTTCGCTGAACCGGTAGTAATCACCCCTTGTTGGCCCCACCCACGGCCGGCCAGTTGCTGCTCAGCTCTTGATTTTCCACAGAATTCAATGTTAAATGCAGCAGAGAGAATGCTAACTTTTCTCCCTCCATTCACAACGGAGCTGCTGCAGCCTGTCCCTTTTAAGATAGTCCCCAGGAAAGAGGGGGCCAGGAGGGAACCATAAAGGGACCAGCAGCTCATTGTGAATGGAGGGAGAAAAGTTAGCATTCTCTCTGCCACAGAATTCAATGTTAAATGCAGCAGAGAGAATGCTGACTTTTCTCCCCCCATTCAGAACAGAGCAGCTGCAGCCTGTCCCTTTTAAGGTAGTCCTCAGGAGGGAGGGGGATGGTGGGGGGGAGCCGCTGAAATGGAGCCATTTTTGTGAAAGGCAGGCAAATGGGGAAGGGGATTTTCCTGCCTGTCATCCATTCCTCAATCTCAGCACAGACTGAGGGAAGGATGGTAGGCAGGAATATTCCCCTTCCCATTTTCCTGCATTTGCAACAAGGAGTGGCTGGGAGGGGAGGGGCCAGTGAGGAGCCCCTCGATGTGAGTGATGTCGAATTGGCAATGCCCACCCAATCACATGACCTCCCTCCAACAAGCCAGGCCCACGGAACTGGTAGGGGAATTTTTTTAATTTCACCACTGGTTCACACACCCATGTTAAATCACACCAGAGCTCACTCAGGTTAATACTGAGCTGTGTATTGTACAGGAACAGCTGCCCACTGAAGGCTCGCTCTGATGCCTTGAAAGATTAACCAGCTTATCTAGGGATCACAGTCCACTCCGCTGGATGCCTGGAATCGGTTTCTGGCAAGAAGTGCAGATTTTTTTTGCTTTGCTGGGGAGATTTCTCAGGCGAGGAGGCCAGCTGTGTGCCCAAAGGATCGGGACAATGGGTCCCCTTGGGGATTCTGCGTGGACGTCTGTCCCACAAGAAATGCTGTTGATGAATCTGGACTTAAGGAGAAACTGAATCAAGACAGCTGAGCAGAAAAGCAGTGAAAACGTTTGAATGGGGACAACTTTTCTGTGAATTTTTCTAATCCCCTCAGTTGCTTTTAAGACAATGTCACAAATGGATGTCAGTTGGCATGCTTCTCACCTACACAACGTTAGCTGTTCCATTGTCTCAGGTGCCTTTTTTCCATCTTGCATTTGGGACCCAGTTACAGTACATCCCCAGGTTTTCCAAAAACTGCCTTTGGAAGGGGCTGCATCCCAGACCTTTCCAAATGAGATTTATGCCAGTTGCCGCCCACTGGTTGGCTCATTGCATTTTCACGGGCATGCGTGCAGCAGCCACCGCTTTGTCTGACCAGGGTGGCCTCCTCTCAGAGCCATTTCTACAAAGTGGGAGGACTGAATTATGCACACAGCGCCAATTCTGGGTCTGCAGAATTATCCCCCTTTCTACATGGGAAAAATGAGAAGCGTTGGAGGCAGAGTTGACGGTTGCGCACTGGAGTTTGCTTTTTCCTTCTTCCCCTTGTCTCACCGAGATCTTCCAAATACCCCTGTCCTCTTCTAAGTAATGTGATGGGGAAGGTGGCAAGGGGCACTTGGGTTGCACCAGGACTCCCCCAGCAGAAAGGAAGCAGTGGAGAGAGCCTACCAGCACCTCCCCCCCCCCAAGTTCTTCGCCATCCCCAATGCTGGGTAACCAAAATGTGCGCTTCTCGCTTTATGGCAGCCGTAACATCGGGAGCTCAGTTATAGCTCACTATAACTGGCCAGCCCTGATTCTTTGCAATTGAGAAGAAAGTGGCCTCTTTAGGCAAGGAAGAGATGCAACGGAGTCAAGGGCCACCCTTGGAGTTGTGGTGTGTCTTTTTGGGTTTGAAATTCTCGAAGGGCGGGATGTCCAGGTGGCTGAAGTGCGTCCCAGGTGTGTGTACGAGAGGCACTCCGATCTCTTGCCCAAACGGCAGCAGACGGGTTGAAGAGCAATCCCAAACAACGAGAACCGAGAGAGGAGAACATGGCGTGCGGGGGCCCATCTCGCTCTAGGAGTCCTGCAATGTGTCACTTGGGTATTATCTGTAAACAGGATCAAAAAGATAAACAGCTGGGCTTTTTGTTGTTGTTGTTGTTGAAAAGACCTTTCTCCTTTTTCCTTGGCAGTGGGCTTGACTGGGCAAAGTTCTTCCTTGTGAGGAAACCCTGTGGAATCTAATCAGCTAATCAAACATCCAGTCTCTCTTCCCAAGGACCAGAGTCTGGGGCTAATGCAAGTGGTTTCCCCTGAAATCAAAGTGGTTTTACGAAGCAAAGGTTCACCGTCCTCAGTGAGGTTTAAGGCCTGGAAAAAAAAAAAAGAAGGAGGGAAGAGAGGGGAAAAAAACGAATGTCTGTTTGTTTTCATCCCAGGTGGCTGAGGGAGCTGAGAAGGAAGAAGAGCCAAACCACAGGTGGCCACTGAGAAGGGGAAGAGAAGAGGGTCTTCCATCCCACGGAGATGTTTAAGTTGAAATCAGCAGAGCTGCTTCTCGGAAAACTCCCCCCCCCCCCACACACATGAGTTTGGCAGAACTGAGCCAGGGGACCATCGGGCACCCCAATCCCCTCCCAGCTGAGCACTTACGAGTACCTGCCCGACATTTTCTTTGCGAGGACGATCACGATCCCTGTGGCCACTCCAATAGCTGCAATGGTGCCCAGGATGATGCCAACCAGGGTGACTGTTTCCAGGGGGTCTGAGGGAGAAAGCAGAGAGACCAGCAGCGTCACCTGGAAGAAGCGTGGCTACTGTGCGGGCCAAGGCCGGGTCTGCTTGGAAGTGAGACCATTCATCCCCATCGCCTGGCAGTTCACAAGGTAAGCTCTTGCTGCTGCTGCTGCTGCTGCTGCTGCTTTTTAAAAGTTCCTGTGGGGATGTTAGTGCAGGCTTTTTTTCTGAAGAAAAACGGTCCTTTCTGCATGCGTGGGCAACATTGCGCTTGAGTTCCCCCATGAGGGCTATCAATGCAAGAAGAAGCTGCATGGGCTGGCTTGGTGGCCTTGGTGCTTAGGGGCCTGTCTGTCCTGCTGGCTCCTGTTGTGTGGCATACTTAAAGTTAATACAGTAAACGCCACGGTCAGTGGGGGACCCCTCCGCGCCTGCTCTTGAGCCTGGCGGAGGTTGAGATCCAGACTTCTACGGTCTGAAAGGTCAGCAGGAAGCGGCCCCCACTCGTCTGAACTCAGCAGACCGCCATCAACTGTGTTGTTCTATTGTTGCCTCCTCCCTGCGTGTGTCTGTGCCTGCCTGGTGCCTTTGACCTTCTAGACTTGGCATTGTTCATTCCCCTTTGCGTGTCGCAGGCTGCGGTGGCTTTTTGTCCGAATGGAGACCTTGAGTGTATTAACAAATCTAAAACTGCACTGCTGGGCCTGCTAAGCTTAGGGGTGGTGGTGGTGCATGTGTGTGTTTGGGCTATTGCCTGTGTTTTTGCTGCAGCGGTGTGTTTGCACGTATTGCCTTCTGACCTGCTTGCTGCAGTTCCACTTTCCACTGTGCCCAAAGAGCTCAAAGAAACCTGGATTTGCCAGGGAGGGTGTGTGGGCGACCCTGCCCTAACCGTTCCTTACGTCTCCCCCCAAGTTCCCCAGGGTGACGTATGGGCCGGTGAGCAGGGCTTCTGGGTAGTGGCTGCTAGATCTTGAAATGCGTTGCCTCCACTCCCTTCACGTCCCTTAAGAGCCTGAAAACCATTCCGTCGGGGCCTTTCCTGAAAGAGGGAGATCTCAGAAAGGAGAAGGAAAGTGATGCCTTTGGCTCTCCTGCTAGATGGAACACACCAGAGAGGGAGAGAGGGGGGCATAAATTTATTTATTTATTTATTTTATTAGGCTTATATGCCGCCCTATCTCCAAAGGACTCAGGGCGGCACACAACAATAAAACCACAATAATCCATCATGCAAAGTTAAAATGCCTAATTAGATCAAATACTATTAAAAACCCGTAAAAAACCCCATCAGTCCAGGCCGGGGGACTCGAATAACCAAGTTTTTAATTCGCAGCGAAAGGTGCGAAGATCAGGGGCCAATTGGAGCCCCAAGGGGAGTTGATTCCAGAGGGTGGGCATGCCCACAGAGAAGGCTCTACCCCTGGGGACTGCCAGCTGACATTGTCTTGCCGACGGCACCCTGAGCAGGCCCTCCCTATGGGCGCGAACCGGGCGATGGGATGTTGTTGCTGGCTGCAGGTGGTCCGCCAAATATCCTGGGCCTAAGCCATGTAGGACTTTATAGGTCATCACCAGCACCTTGAATCTCACCCGGAGGGCAACCAGCAACCAATGCAGGTCGCGCAGGAGGGTGTTACATGGGAGTATCGGGATTCTCCCATCACAACCCGTGCGGCCGCATTTTGCAACAGCTGAAGCCTTCGAGTGGTCCTCAAGGGCAGCCCCATGTAGAGAGCGTTACAGTAGTCAATACGGGAGGTGACTAGCGCATGAGTAACTGTGTGTAGGGCATCCCAGTCCAAGTAGGGGCACAACTGGCGTACCAGACGAATCTGGGCGTATGCCCCCCTGGTCACAGTCGTTATATGAACTTCTAAACTCAACTGTGAATCCAGGAGGACACCCAAGTTGCGTGCCCTGTCTACAGGGGGTAAAACTTCACCCCCTATAGACAGCGATGGAACCTCTCCTGTGGACCGAGATGCCGATACCCACAGCCACTCGGTCTTGGCCGGATTGAGTCGAAGTCTGTTCCTTTCCAGCCAGACCCGTACCGCTTCCAGGCACCGGGCCATCATGTCGAAGGCATCACTGGGCTGGTTCGGGGTGGGTAAATGGGTAGAAAGCCAATGAAAATGACGGACCAGTTCGGAGCCTTGTCGGGCTGGGCCTGGGTTTGTTCACAAATTAGCTTGTTAAATCCTCCAAAGGTAATTTCTCACAACAACGCTGTGCATGCCCTGGTATGGATGACTAAATCCCCCTTGCTGGTGGTCTGCCAGCAGCCTGCGGAGCTGGCAGTGGAGTTGGACAGTGAGGAGGCTGGGGAGGACAATGGGCCAGTCCTGGAGGCTGGGAAAGGCCTGGATGAGGGCTCTGCGTCAGAGGCAGAGATGGGGCCAGGACCATCTGGGTGCGAGGCGTGGACTCCGTAGCCTCCAGAGGCTGATAGAGAGGCAGAGGAACAGGAGGAGCCTTTTCCTAGTGCATGCATGCGAAGAGCTGGCAGAAGGCAAGAGCAGCTAAAGCAAAAAGGACGACTCGGAAGTAAAGCCAGGAGATGATTGGCCCCTCCCAGAAGGCTTAAAATAGCAGCAACTGCTCTTGGGATCTTGGTAGGAAAGCAACGTTGCTGCATTTGCATCTCTTGCTTCTGAACTTCGTGGGGCTTTGCCAAGAAAAGCCTTTGGCAGGGTGCCAAAGATGACATAGGTTTGTGATAAGGACTTGTTTTGGAATTAATTTGGACTAAGCTGAGAATGAAGTAATTCTCAGCTGTTATAATAAAATATGTTTGTTTAGGACTGTGTGTGTCTGGTAATAACTACTTGGGCCTAGGTCACAACACCTCTGAAGTCCAAAGGCTTTGCGCAACCTTTTACTCTGTCAATTTCATCAATTTTTGGGGGGGCGGAGGGGCGGGCGGTGTTTCACCTGTTTTTATTTTTAAATAAAGAAAATAAAGTTACTGATATTATAGATAGGTATACATATTCTTGCTTAGAAATGGGAGTTTGGAGAATCTGCCTTCTTTGCTGGCTCCAAATCCCGGTGGATCCTTCTGCCTTTAACATAAGGAGCCGGAGATTTATTTATCGGGAGCAGTTTGCTCACTTTGAGCCTCTTTTCTGCTTTTGACTGCAACTTTGGGGCCATAAAATGCTTCACCGACAAGTTTGTAACCTCTTGTATAAATAGTTCTATGTGAGGCCTTCCATTGCTGAGCTGGTGCAATAGCAGGCTACAGGAGGCTTTTATAGAAGGAAGCCCAGTCAAGCATTCTATTGCAAATACCACATTATTAGTTAGCTAAGGTTCATGAGATTATACTATTGTTATATTCTCTCATCCTCAAAGATGAAAAAGTAGCCCCCTTTTGGAAACCACAAGTTCCAAACTTCCTACTTAGAAACCCCACAACAAGATCTGTAAGTTTAGCCCTTCGGATAAGAGTTGTGCCCCTTTGGTGAGAGTCCTGAGCTTTTCCAAAGGGTGTTCTCTGCCCATCTTCAGGGAAGGAGGGGGAGGGGGAGGAGGAGGAGGAGGCCCAGCCCTTTGGCTGACCTCTAATAGAAAACCAGCTGTGCCTGGAAAAATCCAGTCAACTTTTTACTAAGATCCACACCCTTTCTTCTTGGCATAAGCTCTTAAAAAAATATGCAAAAATACCACTTTAAGCAATTGACATAAATCGAGAAAGCTAGCTTTTCTCAATTGCCTCTCAAACTCAGACCCAGACCGTTCATCCTAGAACAATTCATGGTGCTTATTTATTAAGCGGGTTCCTGGGACGGGACGGGGGGGTTGCTTTGACTTCCTTTGGATGGCTGTGGGGTGCTGCCTTAAGTCTGTTGCAGTGGTGGGTTGCTAGCGGTTCGCCCCGAATTGGGCATACAGGTAGCAGTGGCGGGAGGCTCCGCCCACCCACCCACCTGGATGTCTCTGCGCATGCACACCCACGAGCGAACCGGTAGCGAATGAAATTGAAACCCACTACTGGTCTGTTGGCTGTCCCCTCTGCAGTCAGGGGCTGCCTTGCTGGGTCACGGCCTTAAAGAATCGAGGAGGGGGAGGGGGAGGAGGAGGAGGAGGAGGTTTTGCCCGGCCTCTGAGGGAGGGGGAGGGAGGAGAAAAAGGAAGCTACATCAAGGAACCAGAGGAGACGCTGCTGGTTTTCTGTTTCCGGAGGGGAGCAGCGCTGGTTAGGGTGGCACCAGGTTCACGTAAGGATTGTGGTAATCCAAGAAAGCAACTTGATCATCTCTTAGCGCATTCCTTGAGATTCAGCCCATGCCCTCATTCTGGTTTCTATAGGCAGACCACTTTTGACCTCGGTGCCAGGGCTGGCACAGGACCGGCTTGTCCCAAGGACGGGACGGAGGAAGGCCGGCTAATCTGGGCGTTACCTGATCTGGCCTGTTCATTATGTAACCCTTAACTCGGGTCGTCTTGTCAACAGGATCTCACAGAGCATCAGCAAGAGAGGCTATTGGTGGCAGGTGGCTTCTTTTTTTTTTTTTTAAAGAAAAATAATGTTTTCAAGTCTTATGAATCCCCACAATGACCCCCACATGCAGACCCACACCATACCCTCAGAGGCTGTGGGTGGCTCTGTGTCCGTTGTGTTCTCCCCAAGGTCGCTGGAAGACGTGATGCTGTCCGTGGTCATCAGTTCCTGGAAGAGACAGCTGTCTGTTAACGTGGCCACACTGGAGGTGGGGGTGGCCTCGGTGGCTTATTTATTTTACAGCCTGCCCAAATCAAGAGGGTTGCAGCAGATTAAAATTATCGGCAGCAACCATCATAAATCAACCTTCCCCCAGGATAGACCCCCCCGTGACAGATCTGGGGATCTAAAACCATCTTTGGTGATCTCCCAAAGGGCCGTGAGGGAGGGGGCTTCACAGGCGCAGAGGCCACCGCGGAGAGGACCCGCGGTCTTGCCCAGGTCCATAAAGTCAGGGGAAGGAGGGGCTTATAATGGGCTTGTTACCGGATGGGCGGATGCTGCAGAAGATTAAATAAATTTAATCGGTTACTTTCGTGGTGTGGAGACAGTAACTTGGTCCTTAACACCAATAAGACCAAGGAGCTTAGAGTGGACTATAGAAGGAATAGACCAGACATCCAGCCTTTGCTTATCAATGGAGACCGAGTGGAGCAAGTGGCCAGTTTTAAGTTTCTGGGTGTTATCATAAAAGAGGACCTGACCAGGGGTGCTCATATTGAAGCACTGGTCAAAAGGGCCCAGCAGAGATGATACTACCTGAGACTTCTCAGGAAACAACAACTGAATGAAAAACTGCTGGTGGCCTTCTACCGCTGCACCATAGAGAGTATTTTAACTTACTGCATCTGTGTCTGGTTTGCCAATTGCACAGTGGCAGATAGGACAGCGCTCCAGAGGGTCAATGTCATTGCCCAGAGGATCATGGGTTGCCCTCTCCCCTCTTTGGAAGAGCTTTATAGTTCCCGCTGCCTTCAGAAAGTTCAAAACATTCTTAAAGATCCATCTCATCGTGGGCACCCTTTTTTTTTGGAACTATTACCGTCTGGCAGACAGTACAGGATAATAAAAAGAAGGACAAATAGGCTGAAAAACAGCTTCTATCCCAGGGCAGTAACTATATTGAATTCTACGGTATAGTGCAATATCGGGTTTTCAATTTCAATTATATACAATGTAAAGGATGTATATTTGCATTTTTATTTTTATAGTTACAATGTAGACTGAAGACGGCATTTAATTTCATTGTACCATGTGCAATGACAATAAAGTAAACTAAAGTAAACTAAATAATAAATCCAGGATGTATCTGCAGTTGTTGAGTGAATTTGGCTTCCCCTCTTGACTTTGCTTGTTGGCAGCCAGTTGGGCGACCGCCAAGCCCCTGAATTCCCATCACGTGACCGTGGGGAGGTTGCAGGTGTGACAACCACAGTGCCCTTGTAACTAAACGAGTGGGCGACCTGATGCGGTGCCATGGCCGATCGACAGCAAGGCCCCGGAGTGCTGGGCTGGCCACTGGGGAAGCCTTTGCATGGAGTGAGTGGTGGGTTTCCTGAGGGACCTCTGCCAAGAGGAGAGGGAGGGGCTTGCGCTCTAAGGGAGGGAGCCCTGTTGGAGTTTGTGCCCCCTGCCCACCTCACCCGCTGTTACTGCTGCCACTGGATGAGCGAGCAGGCCCAGGCTGTGCCAAAGGGGAGGGGAACTCACCAGAGTGGGCACTTCGGAATAGTCTGGACCCTCGCTGGCTCCCAGAAGGGCTGTGGCCAGTTCCTCCTCCTCCTCCTCCTCCGCTGGTGCTGTGGTTGCTGAAGGGGAGACAAGAGGGGTGGGTGGCTGGGTGGGCAGGACAGGCGACAGGCCCTTTCATGCCCTGTAGGGGCTGTGGGTCCCTTGTCCAGGGAGGAGCCTCTCCCAGTGTGCTTTTTTTTCTCCCTAGTGCAGCCATGCGGCCTGGGGGGGGGGCGGAGCAGGGGGGGGGCTTTAGGGCTGTCACAAGCAGCGGGCTCCGTGCAACCCAGAAGCCAAGCTTTGGGGAGAGGCTTAAGCAGCCCTGCCTCTTTTCACAGCGCTTGGCAGGGAGAGGCTGTGCCAGGCACACCCTTCCCATTGTTTCTGAAGGGGGCCCCAGTCCTGAGAGATGCCTCTTCCCCCGTCTGGTGTTCCTCTTCTTCCTGGCTGTTTTTGCAGAAGGAGTGAGGGATGGCCCTGGGAGTGGGCATTTCCGAGAGAAGACCTAAAAGAAACCGGCTACTTTGTTTGACAGGCAGTGCATTTTAATTAGTAGCTAATTGGCAGTTTCATATTATATATCGTGTGTTGCAGGCATGGAGCCTTTTCTTGGAGGGCTCCTCTTGTGTCCCGAGGCCAGAGCAGGTGAGCCTCGGCCTGGGCTGCCCTCGGAGCTCCTGTGGCTTCCCAGATTTTCTCAGAGGAAGGCGTCCCTGCCCAGCTGTCATCGCTTGGCCCCAGCCAGACGGGGAGCCAGTTTTCCGGCCTCTCTTTGGGAAGAAAAGGTGACCCAGCAGAGCAGCCTTGAGGGGGGGGGCTTCCTGGTGCAGGGGGGCTTCGGGACAGGCAGCGCTCATCAGGCCCAGCCCCGACTTGCTCATCTAGATGGAGGTTTAAAAGATGGAAACAGCCAGGGAAGGAAGTGGCTTTTAAAATGATTCTTTTTCACTGTCGGCAGAGCCCAAGGCTTGGTGAGGAAGCTTTTCTCTGGGTGAGTTGGAGAACTTGCAGACTAATTCGGCCCTGGCACTACCACACAGGGCAATTTGTGGCGTGGCCAGCTGGATCCTAAAGGTCCCCCCCCCCCCCGGCTGATGTGATGCAGATTAATTTCTGTCATAAGACTAATTCTTTTTCTCTGGAAAACAGATGCAGAGGTGGGTGACTCACTAACCTCCGCAGTGCCAGAAACTGACCGAGCACATTCCTTCTCTCAGCCTCCCGCCAAGGAGCGTCTGCCTCGTCAGGGACTGGCCTGCAACTAATGACCTGACCTTTAAGAAGGACGGACCTTGGGCCTTACGCACAGAGCTGAGTCAAACTTCGTCTTAGGACTGGAGTTGGTGGGGAGGAAGGCAAAGTTCACATATTAAAAAGCACCATGTTTTCCAGGTTCATGATAGCAGCTGCCACCGAGACCCCTTCGGATCTGGTTGCGTAAGGACAACCCACGTTGGCGCCTGGGACCGAATCGGAGTGGAAGCCACTTTTTCTATAATCACCAAAGCGCCCAGTTGCTCCCCTGGTTCAGCATAATTAATTCACCCAGTTTTCTGGACTTGCCAACTCATGGTGGTAGAAGCTGACTTCCTGAGGTTGGCACACGACACAGCCACGTGGTCTGCAATCACAGCGGTCCGAAGACTCCAGAAGTGACCAAACACCACTGGGCAGTTTTCTGAACCCAAAGCCTGAATATGCAGCGTCCCCAACATTTGGTGGCAAAACGGACGATGTGTGGCTGGCGTCATTACCCTTCAGATGCGAACTTTACACACTCGGCTTCTGACTTCGGATGATAAGTTGCAACCTCATCCTCCCTGCAGACCCCACCTCCACCCCTGTCCGCAGGACCTCTGAAGCTGAGTCCTAGAGGCTGACTGACCCATTGTTTACGTATGTCCTGCAGGCCCAGCCGATGCCAGTGGAACTTCCTAGCTGTTTACAGGCACAGGAGCCGTTTGGATAGCTTAGGGTGACTTGCAGGGGGTCTCATTCTTCCTCAGCAAAAAGCTTCCCCGGGAGCGTGGGGAGAGAGAGTTCCAGCTGTGGCCAAGGGTGGGCCTGAACCCGGGGCTGCCCCATCCTGTCAAATGGAACCTTTGCTGGGATCACGGAGCACCAGAGAGCCCAGACCACTCAAGGCTCTTGATGGACATGGGAACTTGCTGAGCTGCTTTGTTCGCAGAGCCAGCCTGCCTCAGAATGAACTCACACAACCCGTAGTCTCATAAACAGACCCACAATCTGGTGCATCGTGAATCTGGGAGGTGGTTTGAGGTGGGGGCTAGCAGAAGCCCAAACTCTCAGCGTTGCCTTCCAGAGATGCCCGCTGGCTGCCCCAACAACCTCCTCTGTCCAAACCAAGGCTTCCAGAACCTCTGAAGGGAGAAACTCCCAGGCCACTTCGGGCTGTGCGTGCCGGAGCCGAGTCTCTCCTTTGAGTGGAAGAGCCTCATGCAGGCTTAGAAACCCCAGCCTCTGCATTCACATCTTGGGCATCACCACAACAGACCAGCTACCTTATGCCTCAGGGCAATGTGTGAACCCCACCAAAACATGCGGGATGGATGAATCGTGACAATTTAGGAGAAAAACGTTTTGAAGCATAGAAGTTGTGTGTTTGTGTGTAACATTTCTGCAGGCATCTGCTGAAATGCTTGGTTAATGCCAGAGGTGCCTGGCTGGCATGGGCAGCATTATCCGTTTGGTGTCCTGCCCCCACCCCCTCCTGCCCTCTGGGGCAAGTGCCAGTCTGCCATCTGCGAGAGCTTTTCAGGCCTTCCCTTGGCCAGAGCCAGTGGGGGCACCTGGCTGGCCCTGGCAGGTCTTCAGCTGAGTCAAACCTGGCTGGCGCTTGGAAAGGGAACACACGGGAAAACTACAGGCACGAGAGCCCCTGTCCCTGTCTTTCAGCCCATTCCACCTCACAAGGCTGTTGTTGTAGGGAAAATAGGAGGAAGGAGGAAGAGGTATGTTTGCCACCTTGATTTATTTATAAAAAATAAGAAAGGGATTTTTGTAAAAAAAATATATCTAAAAAATAAAATGCATCAGCAGAAAAAAAGAGACTGCAAAGGCCACCCCCCCCTCCCCAAGGAGAGGGCTTGAAGGGTGTTCAGCAGCTGTCAGCCCCACCAGGGAGGAGCCCCCCTTCCTGCCCCCTTCCTGCCCTATCTCGGTCTTTTGCCTTGCAGTGGTTGCCGCTCTTCTCAAAGGGAGGCTAAAGGGGGCTTTCCGTTGCCTCTGTGTTTTATGAGCAGCGACGCATATAAAACGTGTGTGTGTGGGTGGTGGTGGTCTGGGGGAGCGTAGCCACAGCCACAGCCGTCTCTGCTTTGTCCTGTCTCTGAAATGGCCAGGCCAGGCGGCTGAGTCCGTTCCTCTCCCCCATTGGTCTGGCTACAGGAAGGTTTTCAAAAAATGAAAATTCTTTTATGGGGGATGAAGGCAACATTGTTCTTCCAAAACCTCCCTCTTTGCTTGCTTGCCCATTCCCCCTTTCTTTCTCCCACAAAAAAGAAAGGCAGGTGGGGGGGGGGGGCTCTCCCTGTTCTGGGGTCTTTATAGAGGGAAGAACTTTAGGGGCCTCTGCAGAAAAGCAGGGCATTTCCCCGCCTACACTCGCTCGCTTGACGGAGCCCTCGGGAGACGGTCACAAAGCAAAACTTCTACGTGCAACTCTTTCCCTGATTAAACTCTACGTTGCTGGGACACTTACTCCATTTGGGCTTCTTTAAAAACTCGCATTTACAATTTGAATCTATAACGCTTAGCAGCCCTGAATGTTCATGGAGGGATGAACTAAAATAAACATACGTTTTGCCCAAAACACTGATTTCCCCAGCCAGAACCATGCCTCTGCACTGTTCTTACCTTCCGTGGCAAAGATGCAGACGGTCACTCCGGCCACGAGGAAAACTAGGAGCCATATTTTAAGGGTCATTTTGGGATTCTTTTTCCAAAAGAAGCGAAGAAACAGGCCCCTGTCCGGCCCTGAGGAATCGCAGCCCTGGGTTGATCCGGTTCTCCCACAGGCTTCCTGGTCTGGCCAAAGTATTTTGGGCTTGACTGTCCCTCCGATGAGGCTGCAGCTGCCGCTCTTCTGCTGTCCCGGTGGCCTTGACCGAGTGATGGATGCAGCCGAGAAGGGATCTTACCCCTGGCCCTGCAACTGGGTGGGATTCAGGGGGGTTCCAAGGGGTGGGCCTTGCTTGCGCCCTCCGCGCGTCTCAGGTTTAATGTTACAGGAAATTCAGAAGATCCTCCCTGATGAGGCATGAAGACGAGGCAAGGCAACAAGCAGAGCGGGTGCTGAAAGGAGACCCCTCCCTCCCTGGCAGGCAGGACGGCTGGGGATTTTCCGGGGGATAAAAAGCAGCTCCAGAGCAACCTCTTGGCAGCAACTTTCCTGGCATTCTCTCTTTTTGGCAAGAGGGGAGGGGCTCAGGAATGGGGCAACAGGGACTATGTGGGGGAACACAAAGATATCCGGCTTATCCGGACCCTCTCTCCCCCCTCCATGAGCCCCTAGCTCAGCGGGTTCTTCACTGTAAACTCAAGGAAACCCTGGGACGAGGTGGGGGGGAGAAGCTGCCTTGTGAACTTATTTATTAGTCATATTTCTATGCTACCCACCCTCCGAGGACTCTGGGTGGCTTACACCAAAGACAGTATACTAAATAGCATATTGCCCCCAACAATCTGGGTCCTCATTTTACCCACCTCGGAAGGATGGAAGGCTGAGCCCGTGAGATTTGATCTGCTGAACTAGCAGTCAGCTGAAGTAGCTGCAGTACTGCACTCTAACCACTGTGCCACCTCAACTGGGAATATGCCCAGGTTTTAACTGGTTGGAAGGGATGAGTAGGGGGAAGGATTGTAATCAGGGGAACCTTGGCCAGATACCCGGACTTTTGTCATTTTTTCACCCAGAAATCTAAAGGAGCCCCTCCACCCCCAAACTCTTCAGCTTTCTGACCCTGAAGTTTCAGGTTGTTCAGGTTGTGACCTAGGCCCAAGTAGTTATTACCAGACACAATCAGTCCTAAACAAACATATTTTATTAGAACAGCTGAGAATTACTTCATTCTCAGGTTAGTTCAAATTAATTCCAAAACCTTCAAAAACAGTCCTTTGGCCTTATCACCAACCTTTGTCTTATTTGGCACCCTGCCAAAGGCTTTTCTTGGCAAAACCCCACGAGCATTGCTGTTCTTTTAAGCGTTATGGGAGGGGCCAATCGTCTGGCCTTACTCCCGAGTCACCCTTTTTGCTTCAGCTGCTCTTGCCTTCTGGCAGCTCTTTGCATGCGTGCACTAGGAAAAGGCTCCTCCTGTTCCTCTGCCTCTCTGCTGTCTGCCTCTGGAGGCTCGGGAGTCTGCGCATCACTCCCAGATGGCCCTGGCCCCATCTCTGCCTCCGACGCAAAGCCCTTGTCCGGGCTTTCCCCTGACTCCAGGACTGGCCCATTGTCCTCCCCAGCCTCCTCACTGTCTGACTCCGCTGCCAGCTACTCAGGCTGCTGGCGGACCACAACAGTTCATTGACCCCTTCTT
The DNA here is from genome assembly GCF_029215685.1 of Pituophis catenifer annectens. Taxonomy (NCBI): domain Eukaryota; kingdom Metazoa; phylum Chordata; class Lepidosauria; order Squamata; family Colubridae; genus Pituophis; species Pituophis catenifer. The sequence goes on along the minus strand of NW_027256898.1, from coordinate 61,559 downwards.
ACAAGCAAAACAGAAAGGCAGTTCCCCTTTCTGGGGTGGAGGGCTGATGAGTACCCCAGTCTGGCACTAGGGCAGGAATAGGGAGAAGGGTTTGAAGTTGTCTCCCAGCAGCCCAGCCACAGTGGTCAGCCTGGACTCTATTTTTTCACCGACCAAAAAGGGCAGATAAAAAAAACCCAAAACACTTAAGGGAGAAAACAGTGTTGTGTGTGCTTCCCTCTAGTGAACACTTTGGCATGTACAGCTTTCAGAATGCATCCCCCCCCTTTTTTTTTTTTGCAAGGAGTTTGGGATCAAGGACCCTTTCTTATGCTATACGGTGCTCAGAGTCAGGAAAGGGGAAGGGAAAAGGAAAAGGGAAGAGGGAACGAAAGACAGGAAAGGGGGAAGGATGGCATTGCAAACATAGGAAAGTTTGGAAAGCATAGATTCTTTGGTTCTGGATTGTGCATTCATTAAAATGTAAGCTGAACAGATTTCACACCCAATTTTGTCGAATGCATGGTTGCTTTATTTTGTTGTTTCAGTTTTTGGGTTTGTAACTGCGTGCATTGAGCTCCTCCCGCTGCCTTCCGAGGGGTCTCCTGGTCTAGGGAAGCCCCTTTTGCCTCAGGGTCTAGGTAGTCTCCACGCACAGATCACTGATGCAGGCAATTGCAGTGGTCAGGCTCAGTATTTCCAGGAAAGAAGGGAGAAAAGACTCGAGGCAGCCCATAAGCAGGAAACGTGGCCATTGGCGGGATGTTCCTCGGCTTAGGCCGGGGCTCCCAGTGATAACCCACTCAGGACCAGCCCACGAACGTCACATGACACGTTCGCCTGGGCTGAAACAGCTCAAATGAATTATGACTCGGTGTGATGTGGGATCCTCGGCCATCGTCTCTGCTCCCGTTTCATCCTTGAAACCATTGTGTGGCATAATTGCTTGTGCTTGCGTGTCGTGTAAACACAGCCCTTGGATTTGGCTGATCGCAGTTGTGTGAATTCAGGTGAAAGAAGCAAAAATGGTTTGCATCTGCCGGTCTGGTCCCAGCATGAGGCGTACTTCCTTCTTTTTCTTGAACCCGGGGCCTTCCTGGCTAGTAGCCACCCTGCTCCTGGCATGGCTTTCGGGGGCAGCTCAGCCAGCCTTCCCCAGCTGCCCCACTCTCCACTCGCCCCCTTCTCCCATCTCCCCCCGGCTCCCCCTCCCCCTTACATGGGCTGCCTTCCCACCTCCTCTCGCGCGTCTGCTATCTGATACAGGATACGTGATCTGCCGGCTCGACCACACGCTTCCAACCAGACTCTGCTCGCCTGCCTCACACACAGACGCCAAGGCTGCCACTCTGCCAAGATGCCGATGGCAGTGGCTCTCCTGTGGCCTCGCTGAGCTCCCAGGATGCTGCCAGGCGTGCCACCCTTGGTCTTGCTTTGCCTGGCCTTCTCCTTGGGGCACCCCTGCCCTGCCACCTGCAGCTGCACAGACTCTCACACGGTCGACTGCCGGGGACGGGGGCTGCCTGGTGTGCCCACCCAGTTCCCCCTGGATGTACGGAAGCTCCTGATGGGCAACAACAGCATCCAGAGGGTCCCAGAGGACTTCTTTATCTTCCACAGTGACCTGGTCTACTTGGAATTCAGGAACAATGCTATCGCTGCCCTGCCGGATGGAACCTTCAGCAGCTCTGGCAAGCTGGTCTACTTGGATTTGAGCTACAACAACTTGAGTCGGCTGGGTGCCGGCCTCTTCCGGTCAGCAGAGCGTCTGGTCAAGCTCTGCCTGGGGAATAACCGCCTAGCCGAGGTGGACGAGGCGGCTTTTGCCAGCCTCGAGCATCTCCAGGTGCTGGAGCTGAACCACAACCGCTTGCAGAGGCTGAGCGTGGCCGCCCTGGCCGCCCTGCCTAACCTCCGGGTCCTCCGCCTGGAGGGCAACCCCTGGCCATGCGACTGTGACTTTGCCGGCCTTTTCAGCTGGCTACAGGAGAATGCTTTCCGGCTGCCCCAAGGTAACAATGCCCCCCTCCCTTCATCCTCCCCAGGCGCTGCCTGCTGCTCTCCCCATGTCTTGTTCTCCTCAGCACGTGGTCTCTCTCCCTCTCCCTCTCCCTCCCTCCCTCTCTTCTTTTCTCTCCCTCTCTCTCTCCCTCTCCATCCCTTCCTCCCTCTCTCTCCCTCTCCCTCCCCCTCCCTCTCTCCCTCTCCCTCCCTCCTTCTCTCCCCTCCCCTTCCCTTTTTCTCCCTCCCTCCCTCTCCCTCCTTCCTTCTCTCTCCCTCTCTCCGTGTCCCTCTCCCCTCCCACTCTCTCCCTCTCCCTCCCTCCTTCTCTCCTCCTCCCTCCCTTTCTCTCCCTCCCTCCCTCCCTCCCTCCCTCTCCCTCTCCCTCCGTCGGTCTTGCCCCATCTTCGGCTTGGCCTAGGGGAGTTTCTTTGTAGTTGTTCATTGCTAGATTCATAAGGCTGCCCTTTTCCTTTGATGGTCCCAAACCACAGCATCTCCCTGACAAGCTCTTGTGGAAAGGAGGGCCCAGCCTGGGCTCCCTTATGCCAGGTGGTGTAAGAGACCATGGGGCCCCTCAGGAGGGGGGCTGAGCCGCTTTCAGCAGGGGTCTCTTTGAGCCCTTGGGGTTGGAGCAGGTCAGGCCCCACAGGTGGGTTGGGAGGCTTTTGCAGCTGCTTCCGAGCAGATGGGTTGCTGGGAGGGTTTCGGGGGAGAGGGGTCCTTCCGCAAGTGGTTGACTCAGGGTCTTCATAGGAATGGGATCTCCCCCGTGAGGCAGAAGCTGATTCCATCCAGTCTAAAGAACAGATTTCTGGAGCAAAGGGGCATTGATGGGCCTAGGTGCCCCACTCCTCCCCAATGATCCGCCTGCTCTGGTCACTGGGCGGAGTGGCCAGGCTGGGTCAAGCTGGCAAATGGGCTTCCTTGTCCTTGCCTCAGCCTCCCTGCTATCAGAGGCTGCCAATGTATTTCAAAATGTATTTTGAGGGAGGGCTGATGTAGGCGGGGGAGCTGCAGATCAGTTCCTCTGGGCAGGCAGTTCTGTGCCAGCCGGATGCCAGGCAGAACGGAAAGTGCCAGCAATCTGGCTTAGGCAGCCACTTCATGGTGGACTTCCTTCTCCCCTCCTGTCTCCTCTTCACACACGCACACGCACACCCCCCCCCCAGTGTTGAGGATGCCAGCTGGCAGCCTGGAACCCACAAGGAGCTATGGCTGCTCTTCTGCCAGAGTGAGAAGCTGGGGAGGTAGCACAATCACACAGGGTTGTGAGTCTGTCTAGGCAGCCTTGCGTTGATTCAAACAGGAAAACCCACAATCACTAAATGGTCTCGAAATGATCAAAACCTCACCTGGCAACTTCCTAGGGCCTAGCACTGAGAGAAGAAAAAGGCATTGCCTGGAGACTCTGCCTGAGGGGGGAATCTCACAGCTTGCCCACCTCTCCCCTCCCTCTTCCCCCGCCCCCTTCCCCCCCCAGGAGACCAGACCCAAGTAGGGATTTCTTTGGTCCGTTGCTTCATCTGCATCTCACCATTTGCCAGAAGCTCAGAGAGCTTCAGATGCTGGACTGCAGTGCTTGGAAGCCCTGCTGAATAACTTGGGAAAGAGGCAGGAGCACCTGACTTTATCCAGTTTTGGGCTCTGCCGAGTGGTATTTTGGGTAGGTGAGTTGTGAATGCTACTCCTAAGAGTAAAACCCACCCTGCTTTGTGCCCCTCCTTCCCCCTCCCTCTCTGCCTCCTCCTGTGCTGCAGGTCTGGGTGAGATCCGGTGCACCCCTCCCACAGAGGGGAGCTCCGTCCCGCTCAGTGAACTGACAGAAGCCAGTTTCCGGGACTGCAAGTTCCGTCTGTCCCTGGTGGACCTCCTGATCATTGTCTTCTCTGGGGCGGCAGTCTCCATCGCGGCCATCATCTCTAGCTTTGTTCTGGCGCTACTGGTGAACTGTTTCCAGCGATGCACGCCCAGAAAAGATGAGGAAGAAGAGGAGGAGGAGGAGGAGGAAGGCTAAACTCCCTTCTCTTTCCCTGCGCCCGCCTGCCTTGTTCAACGGAAGCCAAGGGCTGCCTCCGCTTGCTGAAAAGGGCAGCTGAGGGCCGAACAGTCCCTCTCCCATGGACTGACCAGGAGTTTCCCACTGGGATTGACAGGATGAGCTACTTTGGGATCCTCTCCAGTGACCGTCTCTCAGGGGGCAAGAAGGGGCCCAGAAGCAGGAGGCCGATTGGCACTTTCGGTGGCATTTCATTTTAAAACTTCTCTCTGTGGACAGCGGCAAATCAGCAGGAAATCCATCTGTACAAATCTCCTTTGATTCCAAGGAGCGGCCCCATGTAACTCCAGATGTGGATCTCCTACCTGCGGCTGCCTTCACTTCTGCAGCTGCCCTCAGTGCCCATTGCCACTTGGCTGGCTCCCTCCCTGCCCAAGGTTCCAAGCCACTCAGGTGTTGCCTCGTCACGCTTGGCTTGGCTTGCCATCCCCTGGCTGAGCAAAGGCAGCCCTTGCCCACTGCCTGGCCTGGGACGTCTCCCGTTGTGTAGATGGAAGGATTGCTCGGCTTCTCCCCCATGTGGCTCCGTCAAAAGGAGGAGCAGGAGGCTAGCCCAACTTCCTCACCACCACCACCCCAGTCTCTCAAGCACAGCACCTGGATAGCTGCCCTTTTCTTCTTCTCTGTAGGTGGAGTTTCCTTCATTTTCACGGAAAAGGAATGGCCCCTGGCTCTTTGTTTTTCCAAAAGGTCGAATGGTATGATCTTTGCCCTCCCCTCTGCTCTGAGTGTCTCCGAGGGGCTCCTTGCAGAAGCTTTGCTACTGCTTGGCTTCCCATGTTCCCCCTTCTCCATCATTTGATCCCAAACACTTGGTTGGGAAGGTTCTGGAGCTTTGAAACGTAACTAAGCATCAGGCTAAACCTGCCAATGTGGGGAATCAGGGCAGGCGCACAGATTGAAATGCAAGGCTGATAAATCCGAGGGCAGCCAGGTACTTTGGTCATTTTTATTTTTTTTTAATTTGATTTATATGCCGCCCTTCTCCGAAGACTCAGGGCGGCTTACAATGTGCTCAGCAATAGCCTTCATCCTTTTGTATATTTATACAAAGTCAGCTTATTGCCCCCACAAACTGGGTCCTCATTTCACCTACCTTAGAAAGGATGGAAGGCTGAGTCAACCTTGAGCCTTGGCGAGATTCGAACCCTGCAGTAATTGCAGGCAGCTGGTCTTAAGCAGCTTAATAACAGGGTGCCTTAAACCCTTGTACTACCAAGGCTCTTCATTGCTGGGCAAGTGGCGATGGGGATCGCGGTGAGGCTGCCCGGTCTGCTGAGAGCAGCAGGATCCCAGGGGGCCTTCTGGGACCCAGGCCTCGATGGAAAATCCTCATTTCCACATTTGGAAACCTGCAATGTGGGAGGATCTACTGTGGACATTTCTGGAGATGTTAAATGGATCCCAGCGATCCACTGCTGGGAGTGTCCAGGCTGTTGGCTTTCTCCCATCCTGACCCTCTTAGAAAAGTACATTTTGTGCTCCAGCTTGCATGCATGCGTTTCCTTATAAACAGCTTCCGTGCCATTTTCTTGGCAACAGTGTGTAAGTGGGAAGGGATTTTTTTAAAAATTCCCAGAGTAGCCCCCAGCCCCCTTCCTCCCTTATGGATCCCCCCCCCAAATATTATCTGCACGTCTTAATCCTCCTCTCCCTGCCTGACATGCCCCCCTGCCCCACCCACCCCCCCACCCCCATGCTCACCAGAGGGAGGGTCTGGGCCTGGCTTCCCCGGAGGGATTCTTGGTGCCCTGCAAACCGGGAATCTGGGCCTCCAAGGACCAGTGATGAGGGGGTAGGGGTGGGTGGTATGGATATTTCAGCACCTCCCTTCGCTTTTAACAGTAGCTGGTGCGAGAGCCTTCCAGGCAGGGTGGATTTGATTTAAATCAAGTCAATTTAAATCACAATTTAAATCACTAGCAAAATGCCTTGATTTAAATCAACTCGATTTAATCATAATTTTTAAAGAGCAACTGTCATCTCAGTCCCAATATTGCAGAATATACAGCCTCATGTTTACATAACTAAGCTCCATTTCATGCTGAATAAACTTAAGTTATGAATGTATCTTAAGTAGAAAACTATCTTTAGATAGATTTTTTACTCCAAAAGCATTTTATTAAAATAAAGTTGATAAAAAATAAATAAAAAAAATTGATTTAAATTTTTTAAAATCTGTTTTTTTTAGAAAAAAAAAAAACCATAGATTTTTATCCACCCTGCTTCTGGGGCTCAGTCCGGGCAGAGTGGGTTCCAAGCGAGACCTCCTGGCTCAAGGCCATCTCTCACACTGACTCGCCCGGCTGCAGGTGGGAGTTTCAATCCCCTCCTTGCAGCAGAGGGACCTTCCCTGGAGGAAAGCCGGGTCAAGTGGTGGTGGTGGTGGTGGATGTGGGCGACTGTGACAATTCAGATTCTAAAAGAGTATTTTCCTCTGAAGCTAAAGTTTTTCTTCGCCCCCAAATGTAGCTCCATAACTGTGACCAATGGAGCATGTGTCTAACCTACGAAAAATTGCATCCTGTGATCTTTGGGTGTTGCGAAAGTTAACTATGTTGGGGGGAGGGGGGCACTGAAGTCAAATTCCAGGGGTTGGGGTAGTCTTTGTTCCGCCTATTTATTTTTCCTTGCCCTGTTCCCCCACCTCCCAACAGATGGAAAATATTTTCAGCATTCTGCTCCCACATCAGAGCTGTCAGCTTTGGAAGCCATATTAGGCCGGAAGCTTCCATGTTGCTACCTTCCCCTGTGTGGGAAAGTAGGAGGGGGGATTTAGTAGAGGGGTTGTCTGTAGACATAATAGCATTCTTCCTGTCGATCAAGGTCAGGGCGATCCTGCATCTGAAGGAGGAGTGGTGGGAGAGCTGTCTCGAGATGGGATGGCGGTTGATTGGAGCATGTGGTCGACTGAGGAGTGAGGGGATGGTTTTGGGGGTTTTGATTTACTGAGGGGAAACACGGACCTCTCAGATTCGGGTTTTCCCAGATGTGCCAGTTTACCTATTCTAGTATATAGAACTTTGAAAAATGCTTGCTTCAGAGTCTTTACTTGGAGTTGGGGTTTTTCTGGAACGCTGACACTAGCAGCCTTTCCTTTCTGTCCTAATCCAACTGCTGTGTCCCCCCCTCCCCCCCAGAAAGAGAACCGTGGAGTCTCCCGGGTGCCCCCAGCAGCTTTATTTGGCCCAGGTGCCAAGGAAGGAAAGCAAGAGAGAGAAAGAGAGAGAGAGAGAGCTCAAAGCCAGGTGGCCTCAAGAGTCCCTGAAGCCGTTCTCAGTGGCAATCCATGCAAGTTTCTCTCCGTTTTCTACATCCCTGGACTTGCGGTTGAGCTAGGAAAGCATTACATCCGGAACTGGAGCAGGATGCTGTCCGGTTCTTTAAACTCCTCCTGGTCTCTTCCTCTGTCTATCGGGTGACTTGTGGAAAAGCTGTGCTGAGGCAATTCAATGCGCAAAGGCAACACGGCTTCGATTTGTGCTTTATGGCGCCAGTTCCCTCACCGTAAAGCTTCCAACTCTCTTTATTCCTGCAAAGAGCTGGAGCTTCTCCTCAGGAGAATGCCCTCCGCCGCCTGGCTGGGCAAACCGACACCCCCGCCCCCCCCGGGAGGCTTCTGCTCTTCTCAGGCAGGGGCATCTAGGCTTCTGAGCAGCCACTGCTTGCGGCTCTGCTCCAGGATGCGCCTCGTGTCCGGCCGCTGGCGAGGGGCGTATGCCGAGGCGAGAGGCTTGGGGTAGGAACTGTGGTAGATGCTCTTGCCCACTTCCGGCTCTTTACCATGCCAGGTTTTCATCAAGTGCTCCAAAAGTCCGTAGTTGGTTGGGGGCTCTGAAAAGAACGTTATTTCAGGGGGTGGGGGGAAATGAAATAAAGGGGAGGACGGAATGGGAAAGGAGGCTGTAACTGTCCCCAGATTTTTACCAGGGACCTGAGCAGTGATAGAGGAGCTGAGGCAGCAAAGCTTAAGGCCTCTGAGGCTGAACCAAGGCAGGTGGACCTTTCCTCCTGCATGCTGGAGGGGGCCCTGGGGATGAGGGGATTCCTCCCTCATTTCTCTGGAGACCTGCTTCAATTCCCACTTGTCCCATCGCAGCTGGCAAGCAAACGTCAAGCTGCTGCTCTTGCAGACTCCACAGGTATTCCTGGAGACCCCTGCCCAGCCTTCTAGCACAGGAGCCCACCAGCCCACCCCTCACTGCCCTCCGTCCTCCCGGGACCTACCAACAAGGGGGTAGTCTGATTTCTCTGGTGTCCAGGCCAGTTTGTGCCTGTCCCATGTGCGGAGTGGAGGCAGGTGGGGGTTGTGGCCATGTCTGTTGTATTGATCGTCGTACTGCGAGACCAGATGCTGATGCCTGGCTTCTTCACAGTGGGTCAAGATATACTTCCTTGGCAGGCCCTAAAAGGCAACGAGTGGCATTTGAAGATGGTGAGCCTGACAGAAGAACAGGCTGAAGATGCCCCTCCCGTCATGGGGGGGGGGCTGGCTGGCTAGGTGAACTGGGATTGGTGGGCCTGGACTGGGGAGGGCAGAATCCAGAGTCAGACCTGTGGTGACAGTTTGGGAAAGCCGAAATGTAGCCCAAAATGTCATGGCTTGGCTGAATGGAGCCACGGTGGGATGAAGCCCAGGCTTGGAGGCAGGGGACCTGGGAGGGAAGAGCTCCAGAGTTCTACTTACCTTTACTACCGGTTTGCAATGGGATCGTACGCGCTTGCTTGCTTCGCTCGTGCGTGCATTCGCCAAGCTTCTGCACATATCGCCTATGATGACATTTGGGGCGGTGGGCGGAGCCTCCTGCCGGTTTTACTACTGGTTCTTGCGAACCGGTCCAAACCGGAGGCAACTCACCACTGAAGAGCACCCAGAGGCTGGCCTGCAGGGCACAGGGCGGGTGCACGTGCTCGGGGCCAAACATAAAAGGGGGCTTTTGAGTCGCCTGCCAAGTTCGGTTTGCTTTAACCTCGATTGGTTTTCGGTGGGTTTTCTTGGCATGTAGCTCAGCCCTCTGGTTAGTGTTTGGTTTGGTGTCTTGTGCACACTCAGGAAACGCCTCTGTTCTCTGCCACAGTTAAGTGCAATGCGTGAATGCAGCCCATATGTGGCTCAGTGTGAAAGAAGGGGTGACAGCAGGGGTGGTCCCCTTCTCAACTGTGGCTGGAATTGCACAGCCTTCCCAGTCCAGGCAGGACATGGATCTGAAAGGCCCCAAGTTTGGATCAGGACTCCGGTAACTCACCTCCAGCCGCTTCATAAGCCTCCGCATCACGGTTCGGTCTGGGGTCCCAGTGGGGAAAGGGATAAAATCTTGTTTGAAGGTACTTTGACCGGTCCCCTCATTATCACGGACAAACTAAAAGAACCCAGGTAAACAGCCATCACTGAAACAAAGCTGAGATCACCCTTTGGGAAACCACGGTTTCTGATTTCCTGTGCTAACTAGCTTGGTGCGCCCCCTCTCCCCCCCCCCCCCGGGAGGGGATCTTCCTTACCCTTCTTCTCTCCTCTCCCCAGTTTCCAATCAGCACTTTGGTTGAGTACTTTGGCTCCACCTTCCAGCTGGGGACGGTGCATTCCTGGACATCTCTGCATAGATTGATCATGTTCACCTTCCTTTCTCCGTCTCTGGCCAAGAGCTTTTAGGGGTTCCTTTGTGGCCTTCCTTCATCTCAGGTTCTCCATTGTTGCCCATCGCCTTGGTTACCCTCCTGTGACACGGGTAATGGGGGATTCTGTTGTGATGCAATCCCTGGGCTTGTTCTATGGGGGTTCAGGGCTATGGGGCCAGATGCCCAGGGGACGCTTCTAGCTCCATGGCAAGCCTGGATGACGATCAGGAGGATAAACGGGAGAATATCTCTGGTGTTGGGGGAGCCTCTTTTATCTGCACGTGGGATGCAACTCAAAGCTGTAGCCTTTCATGTGCAGAAGCTGAAGGCGTCAGCCTCCCCGCAGGTTCTTTTTTTCCAGCTCCTCCCCCCTTTTTTTGGTTTTGCCTGAACCTGGTCAATTACACCTGCCTGGCAAACGGGTTATATACAAGACTAAGTTGCCATGTTCATATAACAGAGCAAGTCAGCTGTATTTTATTCCTGAATTGCAAGCACACAAATCTACATGGCCATTTCAAAAATGTTGTTTCTAACATTTATTATTCAGTCTCCAAATAATCTTGAGTCTCAGTGTGCAAATAAAACAAAATGAATGCCCGGACGTCTATGTGAAATACCACAATGAGCCAATCATTTGGAATAGCCCGTTAAAACAGCAGACACCAAGTCCAGTACCATCGGATGGTATGACGTGGCTGTGTTTCGTGGCCAGCCATGCCACCATGAAGCCGGCATGGAAAACTCCCTTCTGGCCGAGAGAGTCTCATTGGGTTCTCTTGTCTGTGATGGGAAGCATAGGCAGAATCTGCTAGGCCACTGTTTAAATTCCAGAGCGATTCAGCTTTTGTGCTCAGGCTAGTCCTAACTGGACTGAATTTGTGACAAGTACAAGTTTTCTACTTCCTGACCGAATATTGTTATTCTTGTTGGTTCACAAGCCTTTAATGAAGCTGACAATATCATCCACTCCCTTTTTCCCGGATGGGAAACCGAGCCAGCCTCTCTCAAAAAAGTCTATAATCCCGTGGAATCCGTTCGCAAGATGGCACCAGGTCACCGGGACCTGCTGGTCTTCCAGGCGCTTCTTGTAGAGCAGGCCATCGTCTCTCAGGACGTCATATTCACAGGTCAGAATGAAGGTCTCGGGAAGCAGCGAGAGGACGGCCTCTTCCTCCAGAAGCGGTGAGCATTCAGGTAAAGTCAGGCTCTGAAGGGCCCCGTAGACATCCTCTTTGGGAGAAAGGCAGGAGGTGGGCTTATAGCCCCTGGCCTTAAACTCCTTCTGGAGGTGGTCCGCACTCAGCCACTTCCTGTACTGCACTCTTAGCTTCATCGGGACGTGCGACCCTTCCAAGATGTCTCCCAGGTGTGAAGCATCTCCCATCGAGCGCTGCAGCAGGTAGAAAGCGGCCCGTTCTCGGAACAGAAGCGGCACAGCCCGGTTCTGCTGGTAGGAAGGCAGGTTGAAGTCTACCGCTTGGAGCACAGGACAAAGGAGGATCTGAGCGCGCACTTTGGTGGGGCCCAATCTACTTGCTAAGATTTGGCAGACCCTGGCAGCGAGATTCCCGCCTGCCTCATTTCCAGCAAGGACGACCTGGCTGCTGTCCACCCCGTAGTCCTCCGCGAACTTCAGAAAGTGAGTGCAGGCAGCAAGGCAGTCGTTGAGCTGGGCAGGGTGTCTGTGCTCAGGAGCCAAGCGGTACCTGTAGGGAAGGAGGTGCACATGAACCGGAGGAAGACTTTGACCTGCTCCCTCAAGACGGGGTGAGGGTGGGGAAAGATGAGAAGCAGAAACCCTGGGCAATAAGATGAGAAGCCCCCCCCCCCCGGTTGCCTCCCCCCAACGATTGAGAAGAGCGCTGGGAAAGCCTTCCCTTCCAGAAGGACTGTCTGCACTAGGAATATCTGCCTGGCAGCTCTTAGTTGGCCAGGCCCAGCCCCTCTTGCTTTGGGTGACCTCCCGGTCTGGCCCTTAGGCTTTATTTGCCAGGTACAAGGGGGCCCCACCCAAGGCCCACGCACCCACCCACTCAGCCATCCACACGGGTCCTTTCACTTCCGCCCTCCCCAGCCATGGCGCAAGGGGTTCAGGTGCCCAGCCCATCTCTGGAAGGGGACGGCTGCTGGTTTAGGACCCCTGATTTTCATTTCTCCTTCAGGGGGGAGTCTTGCTCCATTTGCTTATATCAATGAAGGGACATGGCGGTGACTGTTGGGGAGATCCAGCTAAGATTTCTGGGGATGTTGGTTGGGTACCCTGGCCTCGCAAAGCTGGTGGCTCGTTCTCTTGGGCTGTCTTCTCTGCACTCCCAGGATCTGGGGTAAGAATACAAACCCCACTTTGGATGACTTACGCCACGGACACAACCACCGAATCGCTTTCTCGGGCCAAGTAACAGCAGAGGTGCTCCTGGCTCCCTGAAAGAAAAGATCACTGGCATGACTGACTGGAAAGACAGCGCTTGAGCCTCCCTTCATTGGGTAGAAACCGCCCAAAAATATTTCGTCAAGTTCCTCTGAGAAACAAGTCCTGAAGGGCAAATGGTCCACCAGTGCCTTGTAGGCACGAAGGCAGCAAAGTCCTTCCCTTGGATCCCTTCCTTTCAATCAACTGGTTGCTTCCAAATAGATCCAGTAGTTCATGTACAGAAATCTACCTTTTTCTTTCTTTCCTGATTTGGATCAGTTTAGTTTGGCAATTCAGTTCTGAAATCCAACTACCCTCAGTTTAGGGAGCTGATCTGAATTATTCAGTACACTCAACATGAAGGATCCCAATGGGGTCAGATCAGCAAAGAATTAAACATTCTCTCTCTCTCTCCCCCCCTCCCCCTCTGAATACCGCTAATGTGTGGGAGTTGAATACAATGTTGGGCCAAATCAGAGTTGAAATCCAACAGGTTCTGATAGGTTCTGGAGAACCGGTAGCGGAAATTTTGAGCAGTTTGTAGAACCGGCAAATACCACCTCTGGCTGGTCCCAGAGTGGGGTGGGAATGGGGATTTTGTAGTATCCTTCCCCTGCCTTGCCCACCAAGCTAACACCACGCCCACAGAACCGGTAGTAAAAAAAATTGGATTTCACCACTGGACTGCGCTTTCTCTGTGGGGACAGCCTTCCGCGTGAGCAAAGCCCCGCGTTCCTCTTTCCTTTGGAGGCGGCGGACCTCCGGCGACGGGACTCACCCAGGCTGCCGAAGAGCCAGCCCCCTCCGTGGAAGTACACGATGCCCTTCCTGGGGCCGGCGGCGGAGGGCGCTTTGGGCAGGTAGAACCGGACAGGGATGCCCTCGAAGGCGGCGTCCTGGATGCAGAGGGCGGCGTCTCTCCTCCTCGTCCAGGCGTTGCGCACAAACCGGACGAACTGGATCTGGCTGCAGAGATGCAGGTTCTCCAAGATCCGTCCCTTTCAAGGGGGAGCAAAGCAGGTGCTTCAGCGGTTGGGCCGCCTCGGAGCGCCCTGGAGCAGGGAAGCGGCCAGCCACCCGCGGAAAGCCCAGCTTGGCCCCGTGGGGGTCCTCGGCCTTCCCTCCCCCCCTTCAGGGGTCTGGCCGGGGCCCTTAAAGCGTGGGGGCTGCCTCGGCCGCCTCCCTCGCTGCCAGGCAGCGCGCTACTTTCCTCGGGCTTCCGAAGCCCGGAGATTTTAGCGAGGGGTTCTCCAGGAGGGGCGGTGCCCGCTCGCCCCGGGCTGCCCTTGGAGACGCGCCTCAGGCGCGGCTGTCCCGAGGGCGGCCGGTTTCTTGGGCGCGCCCCGGGACCCCCAGCTTAGGTCGCTCCACCGAGGGAACTCCAGACCGGCTTCATCGGCCCGGGGAGGGGCGCAGGCGGGATCCTCTCGACTCCCCGCCAGGCTATGCCCTCTTTCCGCGCATCGGCAGCACCGCGGCTCTTCGGCAGAGCCTCCCCGGCCCCAGAAGCCTTTCCTCCCGTGGAGCACGGGCTGCGGCCGGCCGCCTGCCTGCCTGCCTCCCTCGGAGCCGCCTGCTCGCCTTCTCACCAGGACCGCGACCCCGATGCGGCAGGCGTGGATGACGCGGAGCCTGGCCGGCTGCTCCAGCCCGGCCGGCAGCTCAGAGTTGGTGGCCTCGAAATAGATGCTGCCCAGCACCAGCAGGATCAGGGCGGCCAGCCCCGCCGCGCCCACCAGCGCCAGCAGCGCCTGCGGGAAGCCCATCGCCGAAGGAGGGAGAGCCGCCGCCGCCGCCGCCGCAGCGCTGGGCCTCAAGCTTTGCGGGCGGAGCGGAGCGCCCTCGGACCACACCTCCCATCCTGCTCGGCCCCTTTTCCGGATTCAGGCGGGGCTTGTTGCTCTTAGGACGGGAAGTCGCCCCTGCAGCCCCTCCGACGAGGACCAGGTGACCCCTGAATCTGACCCCTTCCACCCCCCCCCCGCAGAAGCCAGCCCAAAAGGAGCCCTTCATCCTGGCCTCGAGGGAGGGTCAGCAACTGGACAAGCAGCCGTTCCCACCCCATAGGATTGGAGTGCTGCTTCTGCTGGAGGAAGAGAGGACCTCCATGAGGGGGGCAGCACCCTTAAGAATGCCTGCCGGCCATTGGAGGGGGGGGGAGCTCATTTCAGACCTCCAGCTCTGTCCCAAAGAAGGCAGACCTAGCCTTCTCTAGTTGGTGCTTGGCATGAAAGGATCTTCCAGCATCATCCGAGCCCCGGGCCATGATTTGCTCAACCACACTGCCCTGGTTGCTGCTTCTGTGCTTTGTAGTAAATGGTGAAATCCAATTTTTTTTATTACCAGTTCTGTGGGTGTGGCTTGGTGGTGGATATTGCAAATCTCTATTCCCACCTGACTCCTGGGACAAGGATATTGCAAAATCTCCATTCCCATCCCACTCTGGGGCCAGCCAGAGGTAGTATTTGCTCCGAACGACTCAAAATTTCCGCTACCGGTTCTCTAGAACCTGCTGGATTTCACCCCTGTTTGTAGTTCTGAACTGATATGGATCTCAGAATTGGGGGCTGGCAAGGTCTTGTTGGATGAAAGCTCCTGCCCTGGCATTGTCCTCCCCTGCATAAATCTAAAGTAGGAACAGGAAGGAGATTACAGTAGTAAATCCAGCCCTTCTGCTCAAGGGAGCCTGTCCAGGTTTACCGGAGGATGGAGAGTCTCGGCCTTCACAGTTTCATCAGGAGGCAAGTGATGGTAAATCTGTCCTAAAACTGGGACAGATATTTCTGCTCAGGTTCTGATAGGCACCTGGCATATTACGGGGGTGATGGTGCCAGGTGACTCTGTGCCAGGAGAGTCTCTCTCTTCCTCTTCCTTTTCCTTTCTTTTCCCTAAGAAAGATGTGCTGACCTCCTTGTGGCCCCGGAAGTGCCCAGCGAGAGGCTTGGCACGAGGCCTCAAGATCTCTGCAGTGCAAAGAGGGAGGCAGGGCTGCCAAAAATCCCCCCCATCGTTTTATCGGGGACGCCATATGGAAACGAAGGCTGTGTTTTTAGCCAAGTATCTTAGCCAAGGCATCATTTTTCTTGGAGCTCTTGTCTACACGGGTGACCCTTGGGATCTAGGGTGAAATACGTGGGTGCATTTGGCATTAGGGAGTGCCGCGAATACGAGCAGCCGGGCTAGGTTTGAATCCACCAGCGTCAGAAAGGCAGAAGAAAAACCCTCCTTGGAGACTTGGAGTGGGACTTTTTTTGTCCTTTCAGGTCAAGTGAAGGTTCTCAGGTTCCCTGGTTCAGGGAACCTGAGCCTATGCCTATGTTCCTATGCGAGGAGGGAACAAACAGAGCAGGAAAACACTGATAAAACACTGATAAGGTGTTTCGGTGTTTGCTTTGCTCCGTCTGGTGGTTTTCCAGCCACCTTGAAGCAGAAGAACAAGAAGAGAAGGGGAAGAAGGGGAATTCTCAACGCCGGTATAAAATAAGGCAAGATTTTTTATTAAACCAGAGAAGGCTTTCCAGAAAGACAAGCATTTGAGTTTCCAAGAATTTGGGTCAGAACAAGCTTGACCCAGGCTGTAGTGTTTCTTCCGGCCTCTTGGCTTCCATTCCCACTAGACCTACTTGCAACAACCACAGAAAACCAAAGGCATCATAAGAGAACACTTTGCAAGGCTCTGCTGAGATTCCTTTTGCCTTTTGTTTTATTGGTGCAGAGAAGGGCACGGACCACCATAAACCCTCACCCAAGAGAGTCCATCCAACTAGCACCTGCATAGACATGGAGGGGGGGGGGAAAGAGATACTTCCAACCCCTCCCAGAGAGGGAGAGGTCATGATCTTCCAATGAAGGAAGGAGAGATGCACAGGCTGGTCAGTCCCCGGAGGAATCTCTGTCAGGGGCAGGTCTTCATAACTGGCCCAGGCCAAGAGCAGGAAGGTCCATAACAGCCTTGACTGACTTGACTGCTGGCATTTGGTCAGTCCTCAGACATGAATATCCTCTGGGAGTCTGGAGGTCAAGAGAGCGTCTCTCCTTGACATGGCTGTGGTTGGGTTCCCCGAGCCGTAGGGCCCTTCGGTATACTGTGGAATAGGTGAGCTGATATTCCTGGTTGTTGAAACAGTGCAGTCTGACTCCATCCTTTCCTGAATTGGCTGCGATCCAAACATTGGTTGCTATCGATACGTGGCACCTCAGATGCTGAGCCTCGACATATGTTTTGGTGGGCAGGGGAGCAGAAGGAGTGTTGGGTGAGCCGAGAAGAGCCGCGGCTGATCAGGGGAACCCTTCCCTTGTGAGCAGGGTGAACAGAGTGTCTTCTCAGGGAAGGCCAAAGGTTCCCTATGGAGTTGTTTGTTTACCTCCATGAGGTCTCAGAGAGGCCATCTCTTCTCTAAGCCAATCTGCTTCCTGGCATGCTCTCTCCCAGCTGAGTCACTGCAGAGACAGGCCACAAGCATCTGATGCTGGCAGAGAAGCAGAGGCCGTGCCCTGATCAGCATAATTACAATGCTCCCGGGCTGAGAAGTCAGCACCAGGCCTCTCGCATTTCTGCAGTTGCTCAACGTGGCCTACTGGAGCCCCGCCTTGATAAGCCAGGGTGGACCCCTTGCTCAGCAGCCCTGGATGCAAGAGAGGTAGATTTGCTCTGCGGGTCTCTAGGAGGTTACACTGAAAAGAATGAATTCACACACACACACACACACACACACACACACACACACACACACCGAGAGGACTTTCTTTGATTCTCAATCTGAAATTGCTCCTGGGAGGAGTTGGTCTTCCTGTGCTTCTTATGTCAGGAGTGGCTGAGGGGCCCAGGTGTGAAGATCCTTTTTTTCCAGGCATAGTCCCTCTCCGACCCTCCCTGGCTGGCGCACACACACACACACACACACACACACACACACACACACACACACACACCAGATCAGGGTGGCAATGGTGGGGATCATCACACAACCTCTATCACTATTATAGAGGACCTCTGTCTTGAGAAGCAGCTGGGTGGCCATCTTCTTCAAGAGTTCTTCTGAGCCGGGGAGTCCCTTTGATGTTAAGAGCTGCATTCCGGTGAAGAGGAACCCCCCTCCCTCTGGGGTTGATTGACCAGCACTTGAGCAGTTTTTCCTAAGGGGAGCACAAGTCTGAGTCCCTGAATTCTCTGCGTTTTAGGACTAAGATGAAAAGGTAATGCCTCACTCTTGGTTTCATTTTGGCCTCACAAGCGTCTGATAAAATCGGTGACATCATGGACAACCCTTTTTGCTGAAGGAAAGGACAGGATGCCATAGCCAAAAAGGGGCATTATTCCATGCATGCCATTCTCAACATGGCTCCAGGTTACTGGCACACCATTGTCCATCAGCCGCTTCATGTACAGCAGCCCGTCATCTCGAAGGACATCAAACTCGCAGGTCAAAAGGAAGGTCTGAGGGAGCTTGCAGACGACCTCATCTTCAGCCAGCAAAGGGGAAAAAGTCTCTGACAGCATCTCTTTCAGTTCTTCATACAGCTGAGGGTTAAAATTAGACAAAGAGTGGTCTTGTTCTGTGTAGCCCCTGACTTTGAACTGTTCGGGGATGTTGTTGGCATTCACCCACTTCTGGTACTTCAGTCGGGTGGCCTTGGGGACATGGCTGCTCTTCAGAAGATCATTTATAAAGGAAGTTGGCTTGTTAAGGTAGCGGCAGCAAAAGTAGGCAACCATTTTTCTCCACAAGAGGGGACTTCTGCAGTTCTGCTGATAGGATGGCAAAGACAAATCCATGGCCTGAAGTCCTGGGTAGATCAGCGCTTGAGCACGGACCTTGGGAAGGTCTCTGCGGTCTACCAGTAACTGGCAAACGCGTGTGGCAAAATTAGCTCCACAACTGTCTCCGGAAATGATAATACGGGAACCGTCTATGCCATAATCTTCTGCGTGTTTCATGAGGTAGACAGCAGCCTTCAGACATTCAGTATACTGGTTTGGATAAGGATTCTCTGGCGCAAGTCCATACCTAAAAGGAGCAGAAAATGACTTGTTATGGATTCTTGGAGCATTTATGAATTCAATCTTCACTTTCTTTTGTAACAGTTTGTTTTAAAAAAATGTAAGATGGAACCACACTCTTGCAATTATAGTGAGCTTTTATAAAAGCAATGATTCAAGATAGTACTAAGTAACTTTTGTTTTTAAGGAGTGGAATCTAAAAATGTCCATGAGAAATTATGAAAGTTATCCAATAAACATAAGGACTAGGTGAATTAATTCTGAGTAAAACTCAACAAAATTGTTGGACACCCAATTCCAAGGATATGTCAGGGAATTGCGCAGCAAGCGTCCAAATGAAGTCAGAGACGCTTAAACAAATTTATATTTTTATATAAATAACTATTTTTCATCTACATTTACAGCAAACAAGGTAGTCAGGCCACCAGGGGCACCGTGAGGTAAATCACTTATGTGTTGTGGAGAGCAGTCGGATGGACCGGTGCCTTACCTTTGCTTACTTATACAAGGCTGTCAGCCTGGACCATAATTTTAGAGCCCTCCCCCCCCACCCCCCCATTGCTGCAGGTTAGAGAGGGAAAGAGGCGACACTCACCCAACCGCCACCACGGTTGCATCCCCCTCTTTGGCCATGTGGCGCAGGATTCTTTCGTAGGCATCTGAAACAAGCAGCGGAAAGTTGCACTGGATAAAAACTCACTCCTGCAAACCCCTTTCTTTCCCTGCCTGAAGCCTCGGGGGAAGATTTGCTGAAGGCAAGCGGTCACACAAAGGATGGCCACGTTCACTGCTCAGCTCTCCTGCTTTTGGGATACTTTGTCAGAGGGCAGCTATGGGGGGAATCCCCCAGGTGGATTGTGGTGAAGGGGAGCAGAGAGCAAAGCAAACTGAGGTTTTAATACAGTTGGGCCTCTCGGCTTTCATCCTCAGAACAACTCAGATACGCTCAGGAAACAGGGAATCCCGTGTTTAGGTGAGTTTGCTCTTTTCAGCTGTTCGGTTAAGGTAGTTTGGTGACCCTTTGTCTAGAAAAAGCTCTGTTTGTTTCACTTACACTAGTGGAAGCCTCCAGGTCTACACAAGGCGAAGGAAGACATATGAATCTGACAGGGAGACCTGGTTGGATGGCCAAAGTGCCAAAGTAATAATGGGTTAGTATCATTTTTGTTATTGTTTACAGATGATATAGCCATAATAACTAAAACTGACAAGGAAGCCATAGATATTGTTAAACGGTTACAAACCAAATTTAAGATCAGATCAGAAATTTAGGAAATATTAGGCATTATTTGGGTCTAGATATCAATCAAACAGGTAGAGGTTATAAAATATCTCAATCTAGCAAAATAAGCCAAATGTTGAAACTTTATGGCATGGAGCTATGTAAGCCAGCTAAAATGCCTATGCCACAGGATTTTCAACAAGGAGAAATCCAAAGTCCTAAATTTAGTAAGGAGATCTACCAGTCTCCTATAGGTAGTCTATCTTATATAAGCAATTGGTCGAGACCTGATATTTCATTTGGAGTAAACCAATTAGCGAGATATAATGCAGAGCCAACTGATAGGCATTGGGAGGCCGCAAAGCGTATATTCTGAAGATGACGATGCATTATGCATTGTATCTAGAACCTAGCAATGATTTAGTATTGAGCGCATATGCTGATGCCAGTTTTGCTACTGATTTGACCACCAGAAAATCCACATCGGGTATAGCTATCATGTTAGACAATTGTTTGATTGGCTGGAAATCAATTCGTCAAAAACATATTAGTCTATCTACTATGGAGGCAGAATTCTCATGTTTGTCACTAGTTTGTACTGATCTGATTTATTACAAACAACTAATGATGAATATTGGTTGGATTATCCAATTGTAATACATGAAGACAATCAAGCTGCTATAAAAATGGCAACAAATTTTGCAGTTAAAACTAGATCTAAGTATACTGACATTCGGTATCTGAATGTTCGGCAGTGTATCCAAAGCAACATGGTTAAGTTGGAATATTGTATGTCGGAAGACAATATTGTTGATAATTTTACCAAAGCGCAAGGTGATATCAAACATAAAACGTGTTGTGAAAGCTATGCATTAAGAATCTAAACTGTATATATTGACCTGTCCAAAGGGGAGAACGTTAGGATATGGTTTGAGCCTAACAAGTTGTCCAGGCAATATATGTGTTCTGTGACTTTAATATGAATATGTATTGTGTGACTTTAAAGTTTTAATGCTGATTCATTGTAATGCTGAGTCATGCTGTAATTAGATAATTACTGATTGTAAGCATACTTAAGAAAGGTACTATAAAGTATTCAGTTGATGATATGCTACCATAGTGTGTGGAGTTGCTACCATTGTGCTATCATCGTTGGATGGATCTGCTACTATCGTGGTTTGTGAACCAGAGTGAGTTTGTTATTCTAACCAACTACTGTTTGTGCGGTAAGAAGATTTTGTATCGCTGGACTGATTTAACTGGCAAAGACTTGGATTGATTTAAAGACTATGAGATTGTTTTTTCCCTATAAAGTAAACTTTTGATAAACCAGTTTGGACATCTCTTATTCATTGCTGTCAGCAACATTTCTCTGTGCTCTACTCTGCTGGTTGGTAACACAACAACAATATCCTTAACAGCCTTTGCATTGCATTTAGGGAAGTAGGATCACTAGAGAGCTCTTGGTTTAGTGTGAACAGTTGTATCTGTTTCTGTGTGTGTGTGTGAGAGAGAGAGGGAGACAGAGAGAGAGAGAAAGAGAGAGAGAGAGACGGAGAGAGAGAGAAAAAAAAAAAACAAAGAGGGAGAAACATTGAATGAGGTGGAATGCCAGGCGACTTCATGAAATCTCCATGGTTTGTTTCAACCCAGGGGTGAAATGCTACTGGTTCATTCCAGTTCAAGCGAACCAGTAGTGCTAAAAACTACAGTTTTGGGAAAACCGATAGTAAAAAAAAAAGCTCCTGGTTTGGTTGAACCGGTAGATAGCTCCTGGTTCAGTTGAACTGGCAGTTTAAAAAGCTACCGGTTCCTCCGAACCGGTATTTTTGATGAACAGTTGTGCAGGGTTTAATTTGCTAGAAAGCAGGAAATCCTGCTTTCTAGTGAAGCTAAATCACAGGGCACAGCTGATCCCCCCCCTCGCTATTCTACTTATCTCCCCAAGCCTCCTTTTGGCGCGTATTGTGTATATGGATGCGCACACAGCATGCATTTGGTGCGTGGCGTGGATAAGCGGCCAGCGAACTGTTAGCAAACTGGTTTGGATTTCACCACTGCGCCAACCTGAAAAGTTTTTGCCATTACGTGGGAAGTGTTTAGGGTTCCAGCTATCATTGCCCTGAGATTGCCTAACCTTCTTGGCTTTGCTGTCCGAGGTTGGCTTGGAATTTTGGCCTTTTTTGGCCTTACCGATGCTTCCGAAAACGCCCGCTCCTCCATGGAAGTAAAGCACAGCTTTTCTTTTCCTAGTTGGCACCGTTCTGGACGAGTAGGTCCTCACTGGCACCCCATCAAATTTCTGGTTCTGAATGACAAGGGACGGATCCCTACACGGAGGTACTCCGGTAGTCCAAAGCCGTAAAACATCAAGGACGCTGCACAAACCCAGCTCCTCTAAAATAATTCCCTGTTGGCAAAGCACAGAAGAGGAGAATTTAATTTTGGGAGACCATCTTAATATTTTACTGCAGAGAGCTGGTATTCCTAAACCCGCATGGTACCCACAGCAGGTAGAGGGTCCTTCAGAATGAAAGAATGGGCATCGTGGTGTGACAACCCAGGCTCTGTGCCTTTTGTATGTGGATGTGAGGCAGAGTTTGCATTTCAGTGTTGTCATGCATCCTGTTGCTCTCCCTTCAACACATACCTGAAGTGCCCAAATTAAAGTGAGTTAGGCTGTAGTAGGTCGCAGTTATGGCAGACTAGATGTAGCAGGACATTAAACTTTGCAAACTGGAGTACCTCCATAAGCTAGAAGTGCCCTATCATACTGAAGGGAGCTGGCTGGGCATCATGGGACCTCCAGCTCAACCAGCTGGAGGACTTCAGTGGGGGAATGCTGCCTTTTACAGAGGGAAGTCCTCCTCCTTCAGGCTTCCAAATCTGGACAGCTGAACCAGTCACAACTTCAGGAAACTGTTTCTGTTCCATTGATGTGGATGTTCATAAATTCAGGTCAATTCTAATCTTTTAAGAAAAGGTTAAATCAATGCAATTCTTCTCTCCCAGTTCATGAAAAAAGAAATGAAACCTTACCAAAATTAACCCTGTGACAAACATCGTCTGGCAGATGCGGGCCTTCAGGGGTTGATCGATCCCAGGAGGAAACACGGTTCCAGCGTACTGGATAAGGACCGAGAGCAGAAAGACAGCTGGGTAGATGGCACCTGCAACAAGAAGGCAGGCCAGGAACTTCCTGTAGGATACCATTGTGCCTCTCCTGAGACAGGTTCTCCTCCTCTGCCAAGCTGCCCGTGGAGGCTGTGAAGAGCCCGTTGGCTGATCCATGGAGAAATAGATGGTCCAGGATTGATAAGGGGAGGTTGATCTTCTCTTCCCCGCCCATTCTGTGCTTCGCCTACAGGAAGAACAGAGCAGGGAGGAAGGTGTGATGGGAGGCAGCACTGGGTCCATCCCTGCAGTTGGCAGGAGGTCCAGGTGTCCAGGTAGACCCGTTAGTGCAGGGATTCTACAGGCTTCTCTTTGGGCCAATATCTTCTCAGCAGTTCTCCTGCCATCAGCTGGGCATCGAAATCCCACCTGGTCACCATGCAGATTTAATCCCCAACCTTCTGTTGATTTTTAAATCGATTGCTGCATCATCTCGCTCCTTTCCCATCAATTCTCGGGATTGTAGTGGTGTTAACGTTGTTAATTTAGCCATGGTTGTGGTCCTTATATGGATAATTTTTTGCCCATGAGCCATGACCATCCCACCCTACAAGGGATGTGCGGTGCCCCCAGTTCAGGGGCAGGTGTGCTAACCCCTGCCTGGATCCAGACTGGAAGAAAAATCCCAATCTGCATAGAAGACAACAGAGGACAACTGGTGTAGGGTCTCCTGCTTGGGTGGGGTTACAAGGTGCCTTCCAACTCTGTTAATCTGTTAAAAACACTGCTGGGTTCCCATTCTCTCATCCCTTGGCAAGGATGGAGGTCACGCACAGGCGGCTTCGTTTTCAAGATTCGGAAGCTCTGAGCAATCGGATGTCATTAGCAGACTGAACAATCTTGATTGCGATAATATGATGTTGCAGTAAAGTAGGTAGATAAGAGAAGTTTAACAAGGCCAGTGGGGTGTTGGTTGGCTGTTTCCTTGCAGACGTTTCATTACCCAACTAGGGTACATCATCAATTTTTCAAAGGCATTTCCAAGAAACGCTTTTCTGTCACTGCAGATGAGAAGTCCTGTTGTAGCCTTTCTGTCTCAACACGGACCGCCTTTTCTGGCAGAGTGACTGGGCAGAGGGAAGATGTTACTTTTTTTTTTTCAAAACTAGCATTTTTTTTGGCCATGAGCCATGAGCCATGACCATCCCACCCCACCATCCTCTTTATCACCGTTTAAGGAGGGACGGTCCTAAAAAAGCTTTCTTTACTGGGTTGAATTTATATTTACCAACAAAGAAATAAAGGGAGACTAGTATAGTATTTCAAGCTACTTAGCTCTAGTCAGCTAGCAATACCCTTCTGGGATTCGAACCTGGGCTACTTAAATATTACGTGGATGTATTAACCTCTAAGCCACGTGCTCTCCTCGCTTTGTTGGCTATACCAGGGGAGAGATTCAATGTTTTTCCCGGTGAGACCAGTCTATCAAGGCAACTTGGTCTACCCAAATATGGGACGGAGCAACTGCTTCTGCTTTCGCCTTTCAACCCCAATCCAGGAGCCTTTGCAGGCAGTCGCTTTCGCAACAAACTATTTTTGTATTGAATTTACCTGAATTAGGTAGAGGTTAATCCATCTACCTAATATGTAAGTAGCCCAGGTTTGAATCCCAGAAGGTTATGGCTAGCTGACAAGCTTGAAATAGATCTATACTAGTCTCCCTTTATTTCTTTGTCTGTATATATAAATTCAATTTTAAAAAAAAGTTTGTCACAAAAGCGACTGCCTGCAGACTCCTGGATTGGGGCTGAAAGGCGAAAGCAGAAGCAGTTGCTCCGTCCCATATTTGGGTTGCCCTGAAAGACCGTTCTCCCCAGGAAAAACACTTTCTTTGCTGAGAGATCTCTCCAGCTTCTGGCCCTTCCCTTGGCGGTCCCACTTCCCCTCTTGAGATGGGGGCCCTCTCCAAGGCGTCTTTCCCTCAGGGTTGCTTTTTCTCATAAATCGGTCAATCTCCCCTCCTCCTTGCCTAGTGAGACCCACAGATGGTCTCCGCTTGGGTGTGCAGGTGTGGCCTTGTTCTGCCTCACCTCAGGCGGAAGGATGGATCAGACTTGCAAACCACAAGAAGGCACACTAATCCCTTGTGGGAACTGCACATCCCCATTATTGTCTGCAGATCCGTGGGTTGATCCAGATTGGTGTTTTCACCCTCTGGTGCAAGAAGCAGGTTTGGGCAGCCTTCTGTAGGATGAGAGGAGGGGGCCACTCAGGTCTCGGGGGTGGGGATGGGTTGGCATCGGAGTTGAGAGTTTGCTTCCCAACTTAAACAGGGCCTGACCACTAGAATCAGACACAGCATCGCTTCGGTCCAGGGGCGGGGCAACAAAAAACGAGGACTGAGAATGGGGCCCTCTGCCTGCCCACCTTTAGCCGCTGAGCCCTGGGAAGATTGCTGCCAGGAAGAAGGCAGTGGGAGGCCACCGACTGGGGAACTAAACAACTTCCCCTGTGGCAGGTGCCCGTTCCCGTTGAACAGGTGCATCCTTTCTTGACAAGGCTGATCCGTGATGGGGGAGGATTTCAAGGACCTCCTGTACTGCAGAAGTGAGCCTCTTAGACTCTGCTGAGCCTCTTCTGTCCCAGAACCACAACAAGCAGACCACAAACCAGCAGGCAACTCCCGTTTTTAATGGTCCCGTTCTGTAGAATCCCGGCTTCCTCCCGTAGCTTGCAATACCTCCTCTATCCACCAGAGGACTCTCTTGTCTAGGAAATCATGGCGGGTGGTGGTGGTGACGCATTGGCTGTCTATCTTGTGGGACAAATCTTCAGTTGTAGGGATGGAGGAGCCATCAAGGGAATCAACAGCAGGATGCAAGGGTGGGGGGGAGGGGTGAAGGGGGGGCTGAGTGAAAAGTAATGTCTCTGCCTCCATAACTTTAGTCTAAATAGGGCTATCTTAATGAAGGTAAGAGGAAATTAGCAATTTTGCTCCCCGTCCTTAATTCTCTGCATCAGCCACATCGTGAAAATCCTCAATGCTTTGTCTCTTCAGCCAGGTCCTGACAGTTCTGTGTCTTGATCTGAGTCGAACGGAGGCCCTTCCATTTTGGGAGGAGGAAAAGGTCAAACTCACGTGTTGGCAGTCTGCACTACATGGGGGGTGGGGGCCAAGATGGTGAAATACAATTTGACATTTGCTTCTCGGTGAGGAAAGGCCGACACTCACAATATTTTCTCCATGTGCTTCTGGGCTTTGCTGGATCATAGTTTCAATCTTTGAAAGTTGCAGTCTAGTGCCGGGTTTAAGGAAATCTACGTGAATAACACCATCTGTATTCCCAAAAACTGTACAGACCGTCATCAGTTAACAACAGCATATAAATCAAATAAAAAAACAAACAAACACCCGTTCAGTGGCCATTTGAGGTTGTGACGGTGCTGAACAGGTGGTACCTATGATCGATCTCTGAGATTGTAGCCATCCCAAGACCCCCAGGTCAGGTGCTCTAATCTGGCCACTGGACAGTTGGCTCGCATTTACACCTGTTGCCATGTTCTACGGCTGTGCGATCCTTATTTGCAGGATCCCCTGCCAGCTGGTGATCTGGTATTTGTGGGGGGGAGTGTGATGGTTGTAAGTGAGAGTACAGGTTGTAAGTCACTTTTTCCAAGGTTGTCATAACTTCAAAAAAAGCATTGTTCAACGAATGGCTGTAAATTGAGGACTACTGCATGCCTCTTTAGGGTTTGAGCTGAAATGGGCATTGTGAGCTTGTATTCTGTGCCCTGCTACATTCCCCCAGTCTAGCGTAGGCGCATGACTCTGCCTCGTTGTTTATTCCTGCCTGAAAGATCAGGTGCCGAGCTGAAGCCTGCAGGATTCATATCCTGCCCCATTGTCTTCTCCTTGCAATCACATTCTTAATCTCGGTAATAAAATACTTAAGGCTCCTTCAGAATCTACTGACCTAATTTTGCCAGGGAATTTAATCTGTTGCGCATCGTGGCTGCTCTGCCTACCTAGGACTCCTTTCCTCCTACGTAAAAGAGCAGAGGGCTTTCTGGGTAACACATGGGATGCAGGCAGGGTCAAACATGAGGGAGATGTGCCACCGCAAGAGAGGCTGTGGGGAGACTGACTTTTGCTCAAGACAATGGAGATGAGCACATGGCAGCCACAGGGGTCTGCAGGCTGGGTGTCAAGAGTCCAGGGGGAGAACTCCAGATAAAGTTCCATCGTACTCTTAATCCTGTGCTTATTATCCGAGGCGTAATAAGAAGGGCTGGGCTGCTGGGAGTTCTTAGGGGTTCGGAAGAACCTCTAGCTGAGATTCTGTGCAGTTTGGAGAACCCCCAAACCCACTTCTGGCTGGATCCAACCACCCCACCCCTCCCCTCCCAGGAGTCCCCGTGCAGCCCGTTTTGGATGCAGGTAAGTGCAGGGCACGTATGGAGGCTCAGGGAGGGCGTTCTCTGTGGCCGCAACGACCCTCTGGAACGAGTTACCCACTGGGCTCCGGACGGCCCCTGACCTCCGCTCTTTCCGCAGTGACCTGAAGACATGGCTTTTTCAGCAAATCTTCTGATCTGTTTGGCAGCTATATTTTTAATTTGGGTATTTTAATTGGATTTTTAGCATTATTTATTGTTTTGTTTTATTGCTGTGAGCCGCCCCGAGTCCTTCGGGAGAAGGGCGGCATATTTATTTTATTAAATTTCTATACCGCCCTTCTCCCGAAGGACTCAGGGCGGTGAACAGCCACAAGATAAAACACATAAATACAAAAATTTAAAATAAGTTAAAAATTAATTAAATAATTTGGCTGAATTTAAAATACCCCATAATTTAAAACAAATGAAAATTTACATTTAAAAAGGGGAGAAGTTTTAGGCCAGGACAGCTTGATGAAATAAAAAAGTCTTAAGCACGCGACGGAAGGTGCGCAGATCCGGGATCCTCCGTATCTCCGGGGGGAGCTCGTTCCAGATCGTAGGTGCCCCCACAGAGAAGGCTCTCCCCCTAGGGGCCGCCGTATATACACATACATACATACATACATACATACATACATACATACATACATACATACCGGAGGTTTGGGCCTGTTTCCGGCCCCCAGAAGGCCTCTGGAGCATGAGGAGGCTGTTTCTGCCCTCCCAGAGGCTCAAGAAAAACCTCCGGAGCCCGGGGAGGGCATAAACGCCCCCTCCACCATGGTGCAGGAGGTTGACTAGGCCACACCCACCATGGCCACGCCCATTCAACTGACCCTGCCTGGATCGTGTCAGTTGTACCAGAGGGGATGTCTGGCTGTCTCTTGAGATCCCGTACGTGTGTCCCAGGAGCTCTGAGGACCATTCTGGAAACTCCCGGTAGTTTTCTGCCCCTTGATCTTGCTGTCCTTGTGAGGTGGCAAACGGCCATTATGGCCAAAGCCTGGAAGGGCCATTTAATGCTCTTCAGGAATCAAAGGTATTATGTATTCGGCACATTTTATTGTTTGTTTCTGCCTGATGCAATTGATAGATTGCAAAATCCTTTGCAGTGCAGCCGTGAACCTGTTGCAGTTTTACTGCTTTCTTTTTTGTGTCACCTTGGATTGTGCAATTTCATCCCTTGGGCAGGTTGCAAAATGTGTTATGTAGCCGGCTCAAAAGGAAAGGAATGTGCCCGTGTGCTGTGATACATGACCGGATGTTCTTGGGTTCGAATCCAAGGCAAACCATTCAACGTCACAATAATCCAAGTATTTTCCCCCAAATCCTGAGGCTGAAGAGCGAGGGGTGGGGGACAGAGAGGAAGAGGGGGAGGGAGAAAAAAAAAGATGCCCTTCTCATCATAGGGGATTGGAATGGTGATCAGGAAGTCAAGAGGAGGAGCAGAGAGTAAGATAGGAGGGGAAAAGGAGAGAGAGGAACAGAAGAAAGGGAAAAGGAGAGGAAGAAAGGGAGGGGAAAAAGAGTAGGAGAGAAGGTTAGAAAGGGGGGAAGAAGGGAGGAGTGAGGAAAAGAAAGAGGAAGGAGAGAAGAGGAAGGAGAGGAGGAAAAGAAAGAAAAGGATAGAAGAAGGGAGGGAAGGGAAAGAGAGAAGAAGGAGAAGAAGGATTGTTGTAAAACAAGGGAGAAGAAAAGGTAGAAGAGCAAACCCGAATATAATTTAAAAATATTTTTTTTTTCATTAGAAAATAGATGTATATGTGGGACTAACTATGGATAAGAGAATGTACATTTACAATATGTTTATAAGAAATAAAATTTAAAAAAAAATTCTAAAAAGGAAGTCAAGAAGCAATTGGAATAACAGGCAAATTTGGCCTTGGAATAGAAAAGGATGCAGGGCGAAGGCCAACCGAGTTTTGTCCAGGGAAGATTCAGAGCAAACACCCTTTGCCAACAACCGAGGACATGGACATCCCCAGAGGGTCGATACCGAAACCGGGTCAATGATCTACTTTGCAGTCAAAGACGCCGAAGCTCCTTACAGGCGGTAAAAACGAGCTGGGGCTGACTGCTCAGGCTCAGGTCACCAGCTTCCCATGGCAAAGGTCAGGCTTTGGGGGGGAGGGGCGGACACAATGACAGAGTGGGCTTCGGCCTCTTTCTTTTCGGATCACAGACTCATGGGAAGACTGAGGACCTCTGGTGTATTACTAGAGCTGGACGCAAAGCACTTTTGAGATATTCAGGACTTTCCTTCCCCTCCCCCCCAAGTGTGGGCATAGAAATGCAGTCCATCTGTCTTGGTGGATCTGTAGATCGGGGTGAAATCTACTTACCTTCCTTACCGGTTCGGAAGTGCACGTGCCCCGCACACACCTGTGCATGCGCAAAACCTTCTGTGCATGCGCAGAAGGTAAAAAAAACATTACTTCCTGGTTAAAACCAGGAAGTAATGACACCTGCGTGGCAATTGCTACCAGATCAGCGAACCACAGGGAAAAATTGCTATCAGATTGGGTGATCTGGTCCGATCCGGGAGCATTTCACCTCTGCTCTAGACCAAGGATCACCTTAGTCCACCTTGGGTGGATCTGGCGGTCCCTCAAAGGGTTTTGTGCCTGGCCACCACCTGTTAGGCAAACAGAGCTCATCTGTTCAGTTAACTCAAATTATTTTGGGGCATGAGGGAAGGCAGGCTAAGAAGTGGGGGGGGGCAGGATCAGGCCACCTCACGGGAAATGAAGCCGTCCGTTTCCCTGCTGCAGGTTTGCAGACCCCCGAAAAACCTTGGGAACTTTCCCATATGGTGAATATGCTGGTGGTCGAATGCAGGAGGATTTATACACATTGGTAAAAGAAATTTATTTAGCTCCTTGGCTTCTTTTACTTTCTTAGCCGCGTTCATCAGCCCGCAGGAGAGAAAACTGGAGTCGGGCCCAAAAGCGACAAGGTGAAATCCAGATGAGTCCAATCCTTTAGTTGCTTACCGAAAGGGACGGCATCTCCCCAGATGAAGCTGCAACCTTCCCACAGAGATTCCAGGGTGGGGCTCCCCTGAACCTCTCCCCCCCCTCCACTACCCACCTCAGGGTGCACACTGCACACACTCAGGCCTCTCCCTGGGAGGTGCCTCCTCTTTCTCCCTGGAAAACATTGGTGCTCCTGCCTTGGTCTCCCCGCCCAATATTATGGTTATAAGTTGCAGTGGTTAAAAGAGTCACCGCATGAGCTGCCTCGGTTCTACCACCATGAGAGATCACCCCCCCCCCAAGAGAGATCGCCTGCAGGGACACCCTGTCCTGGCAGTAGGGAGAAGAAGCTGTGGGGAGGGGGCAGGAGGTGGCGAGGGAAAGACCAGCCTGATGGATTTCTAAAACCGCTCTAGGAACTGGATTATGCTTTTCATGCTCTTCCTCGTACTGGGAAACTCCAGGGGCCCCAAACCGGTCAGCAGGCAGATCCCGTGGAATCCATCCTTCAGGTGACGCCAGGTGACAGGCACCCCGTTGTCTTCCAGCCGTTTCTTGTACAGCAGGCCATCGTCTCGGAAAATGTCGTATTCGCAGGTTAGAAGGAAAGTCTCTGGAAACCGTCGTAGGATGACGTCTTCCATCAGGAGCGGGGAAAGCGTGGGCTCAAATGCTTTTTTGCACGCTTGGTACAGATCTTCTGAAAACGGACCGGGTACAAACGGCTCGTGAGCCGAGACTTTGAACTCCTCCGGAATGAGTTCTGCGCTAATCCATTTCCGGTACTTTGCCCTGAACTCCTGGGGAACGTGGGCATTGCCCATAACTTCTTCGACCCTGGCATCGGTTCCCAACAGATAGAGCAAGCCGAGAGAAGCAGCCTGCTTTTTAACTAATAAGGGGAAGGAGTGGTTCTGCTGATAGGAAGGCAGATTGAAATCCAGAGCTTGGAGAAAAGGGTATAGTAGCACATGGCCCCGGGCACGCGGCAGGTCGGTTCTCATCACCAGTTGCTGGGAAATGGCAGCAATGATGCCAGCTCCGCTGCTGTCGCCAGCCAGCACAACCCGCTGGGGGTCCACCCCATAGTCCCCCGCATTCTTCAGAAAGTGCGACACGGCAGCGTAACAGCTGAGTTGCTGAGCTGGGTAGGGGTGCTCCGGTGCCAAGGGGTATCTAAACAACAGAGAAGCCAATATATATATATATCTTTCTTACAAAGGCATTGGCATCCCTGTTATTCCTGTTGTTGTTGTTGATTTATTATAGTTACCTGCTTGCAACTTCCCATACCGGCAGTCCTCAACTTGTGCCTGTAAGGGAGCTATCCTACTATGGGCCCAAGTGTCCATTAATCCAGACGGCCTTGCTTAAGGACCCCCGTCCCCTGCTTTCCCTGATGTGGCCATTAAATGAACGTGTGGGTCGTCAAGACGAACACACGCCTGTCCCGGGCCTCCCCCACCCCCGAAGCATCCCGTGCTCTGCTTCTGCCCTCGGGCTGCCCGCAGGCCTTGGCCTGCTGCCCACCCACCCACCCACCCAGGACTGGCAGGACTCGACTGCTGTTCAACCAGCTCCAGGGCCAGCAACCCCCGGCTGGACTTTCTGCTCCTTACTGTGGGGGGCCCAGGAGCTGCCACATGGGGCCGGGCTTTCCTGCAGAGGCTTCTCCAAGGCCGTTCTCACCATTCTGCACCATTCTTTGTTGGTAGAGCCTCCCTAAAGGCAGGGTGGGTGGCTGAGTGGCAAGCAGCCTCGCCTACCAGAGGCAGCAGCACTGGTGGATTTTGCTGGCAGTTTTAGGGCCTCTGGGAGACCGAGTGGGGCCATTGAGAGTGGGCCAAGGCCTGTGGGGACCCGAAGGAATGTTGGGGGAGGTGGGTTGGGGGCCTGCTGCAACACCCTTGTGCAGCCCATATATCTCTGAGGGAAGAGGGCAGGGGCTGCGGTAGGGGGGGAGGGGGCACCTTTCCTCGGTCCCCATCATGACCCGGTTTAATTGAGGGGCCCTGAACTGCCCACTTTCTGCCTGACCCTCCAGGGTGGATGGAAATGATTGAAGACAAAAAACCAGTGCAATCCAGACCAGCGGGAGCTTCTGCACCGTCTTCCAGAGCAGCCCCACATGGAACGCATTGCAGTGCCCCAGTAGCAAGGTGGCCAGGGCATGAGTAGCCATCTCAGGATGCATCTCGTGGTTGCAAGAGGACGGCCCCGCTGCTGGCTCCTGCCATCTGCTCATCAATCCCAGAGTGTGAGATACACTAACCTTCCTAACTGCAATTCCCCCTCCCCACTTCTAATGCTGGAACTGGCTCCAGATGGGCACCCGATCAACGGTGCCCAAAGCTGGTAAGAAATCCTGGAGCAGAAGGATGGGTGGGTGCCCCCCCCGCCCCCCATCCCCCAGGCTCCGTCCAAGGTCAAACGTGACCCAGGCCATCTCTGTGTTTTGCCCTGGTGTGAAAGTCACCCAAAATGGGTCCAGATAATCTGTTTCCTCCAAAAAGGCCTCAGTCCCTGTCCCCCAGCCCCCTTCTCCTCAGGGAATCTGAGCAGATGAATGAATGCAGAAGGGTCATCTTTTACACATGCCCCACCCAGCATGCCCAGTTCCTAAAAAGTTTAAATCGGGAGGTTCTCGAGGAGAGTCTAACTGGAAACATCCACAGGGCGTAGCCAGCCAGCTGGCTGACCGTTTGGGTGGCTGTAGATGTGGAACAGAGAGGGGCTGGCTGGTTGGCTGGAGGCCGAAGGTCAGAAGGCTACCCAGCAATGGAGGTCAGCCTTCTGTGAGGCAGCCAAGCTGAGTCCACTTACCGGATGCACACGACCACTGTGGCAACCTCCCGGGCAATGAGGCGGCACAACCGTTCGTAGGCTTCTGAAATACGACCAAAAAATGGTTGCACTGATGAGAATGTCTCACTATCTCAGCCCCTTAATTTATAGGCTAATGCATGCATTCCTGGAACAGGATGATGTTTTCTAGTGTGGAGGCACATATTTAGAAAAGAGATGAGGACTTTCGGTGATGTTTCAGCCTCTTAAAGGTAAATGCAAAAGAAACCTTCATTTGGCCCTGATATTACCCAGAATGGATTTTTAGTTCAACATCTGAGTATTAAAACATTTACGGTGTTATTTGGAAAAATAAATGGATGTTCATGCTAAGATCCAGCTGAAAGCCACAAACGACTGATAGCAAACTACCGTATTTTTCGGAGTATAAGATGCACTGGAGTATAAGACGGAGCTTATTTTTTTGGGAGGAAAAAAAGAAAAAAGCTGATTGGCAGGTGGATCTGCCTCCCGGAATACCCCCGATCAGCTGTTCCTCGAGGTGAATTTTAGCAACATGTTCCTTGGTTGTGAGCTCTGTGCCTTGCTTTTTTTGGCTTTTTTTTGCCTCTGAAAATTCTGAAACTCTGTTTCAGAAAAAAAAAAAAAAATCCTGCCTCTGAAAGCCTCCAAAACAGAGCTTCAGAAAAAAAAGCCTCTGAAGCTCTGTTTGGGGGCTTTTTTCTGAAGCTCTGTTTGGGGACTTCTTTTCTGAAGCTTCGTTTCTGATGCTTTTTTCAGCCTCTGAAACCTCCGTTTGAGAAGCTGGGTGGGGCTACATTCAGGGTATGAGACGCATCCAGATTTTCACCCTCTTTTTTGGGGGGAAATGGTGTGTCTTATACACTGAAAAATACAGTATTTCATTTATGCCATTATGTGGGCATGTGGGGGGACATACACAATTTATTTTATTTTTTAAGAGGAAAAAATTGTGAGGAAGACTTGCCAATGAAAACCTGAGAAGAACAGGGCCTCTTACGTTAACATCCTTCTAGACCTGTGAGAAACACGGACAGGAGATCTTTAACAATAGCCTTTGTAATCTGTCGATTGTTTGATGAGAGGATCGATTGTTTATTCAGGCACCACCCTTGGCCTGTTGCACGAGGACCCCACTCAGCCCCTCTTGCCAACCAGTGGTGCTACTCACGGGGGCTGCCAAAGAGGCCCACTCCTCCGTGAATCCAGACCAGTCCTCGCCTGGGCTCGAGACCTGCTCTCCTGGGCCAATAGACCCTTACTGGGACTGCCTCAAAAAGCATCTCCTTGATGGTCAGGTCAGGGGCTCTCCCTGGGGGGATCCCGTTGATGAGTAGCCTCCATACCACGTATTGGGGGCAGATGCCAACTTTCTCCAGAATCACAGCCTGCTCGGAGGAGAGAAACACAAGGAAGAAAAAAATCTAACTTGGCAATGTGTGAAGTGTGTATGCAGAGGCCAACCAAAGCGGCTTCCCTTTGACCTGCTCTGCTGGGAGGCAAATCCTTTCTCCATTGCAAGAGAAATTTGCCAGCTTCCTTGTGCGGAGGACAGAGGCACCTTGCCCTGTTTCACCACATAAGGATTTGATTCAATAAGATCCCCAAATCCAAGCACGGAAGCAAATGGAAGGATCCTATCAGACGCACCGAATAGCTTGGAAGATTCAGAGGGTCTTGGGGTTGGGCAAATGAACTTTGCCCCACAGTTTCAAACTGTCCCATTGAATAGTATTGTGGGCACCCAAACCGAATGGACTAATTACACAACTTGGGACCCTGCCTTTAATCAGATTTCTTTGGCAGTTCCAATTACATGGATATTTTGTATTGGGCTTACTTTGCACAGTGGTGGGGTTTCAAAATGTTTACTACCAGTTCTGTGGGTGTGGCTTGGTGGGCGTGGCATGGCATGGCTTGGTGGGCATGGCTTGATGGGCGTGGCAGGGGAAGGATACTGTAAAATCTCAATTCCCGCCCCAATCCAGGGGAAGGTTACAGCAAAATCCCCATTTCCTCCCGATCAGCTGGGACTCGGGAGGCAGAGAATAGATGGGGGCGGGGGCCAGTCAGAATTTTTACTACCGGTTCTCCGAACTACTCAAAATTTCCGCTACTGGTTCTCCAGAACTGGTCAGAACCTGCTGAAACCCACCTTTGGTTCCGCATAATCATAATTTACAATAGCTTTGCCAACTATCTGCAGTGTTTCCTCGGACACCATGCAGACTTGCATCCAAGCCAGCCAGCGGTCATAAATATTGGTCACCGTGGCCTTAACGGTAATTGCTTGCAAAGGCCATCTGCTGAGATACGCCTGGGCGGTTGTTTGGCCACTGCAAAAGCAGACTGCAGGGTCCAATCCAGCAGGGCACGGCTTGTGTTCTTCAGTTGGGAAAAAGACACAAGGACACCCAATGCCAAGGAAATGATAGAGCCTTGATAGTACAGTGGTCTACGCACCCTGTTATTAACACAGCTGCCTGCAATTTACTGCTGGTTCGAATCTCTCCAAGGCTCAAGGTTGACTCAGCCTTCCATCCTTTCTTAGGTAGG
This sequence comes from Pituophis catenifer annectens, assembly GCF_029215685.1. Lineage (NCBI taxonomy): Eukaryota > Metazoa > Chordata > Lepidosauria > Squamata > Colubridae > Pituophis > Pituophis catenifer. Next base: position 26,357 of record NW_027256898.1, on the reverse strand, counting down.
TGAAATGAGGACCCAGTTTGTGGGGGCAACAAGCTGATAAATATACAAAAGTATGAAGGCTATTGCTTAACGCATTGTAAGCCGCCCTGAGTCTCTGGAGAAGGGCGGCATATAAATCAAATTAAAAAAAAAAAAATGGGGCACGGGGGAAATGTCTGCAAGCAGCAGTCCAGGGATCTGTGGACGGGCAGTCTCCCTCGGGGCTCTGCACTGATCCCAGCCCTTTGGAGACCCAAGGAGGCCCTGCCAAGAGGAGCTCTCCAGGGGCGGCTGCTGCAAAGGAACACCCAGCAGGGAAGGAGGGAGGCATGGTTGGGATTCCTGGCTGGAGGTGGGGAAGGCAGCATCAAGCAAAACTCTTCCTGATTTTCTACAAATGCTGCAAATTGCCCCTTTGGAGTTCCAGTGGTGAAATTCAATTTTTTTTTACTACCGGTTCTGTGGGTGTGTCAGGGGAAGGATACTGCAAAATCTCCATTCCCTCCCCACTCCTGGGGGAAGGATATTGCAAAATCTCCATTCCCACCCCACTCCTGGGGGAAGGATACTGCAAAATCCCCATTCCCTCCCCACTCCTGGGGGAAGGATATTGCAAAATCTCCATTCCCTCCCCACTCCTGGGGGAAGGATATTGCAAAATCTCCATTCCCTCCCCACTCCTGGGGGAAGGATACTGCAAAATCCCCATTCCCTCCCCACTCCTGGGGGAAGGATATTGCAAAATCTTCATTCCCACCCCACTCTGGGGCCAGCCAGAGGTGGTATTTGCCGGTTCTCCGAACTGCTCAAAATTTCCACTCCCGGTTCTCTATAACCTGTCAGAACCTGCTGAATAGCACCCCTGCTTTGGACTCTCGGGAGCACCCAGTCGAGGCCGATGGTGGCCAGGCAGACTCACGGGGAGGAAAGCCAAAGTCCGGGGAAGGAGGCTTACCAGTTCGAGGAAGAGATTCATGATCAAATTGATAAGGCGCAGTTTCGCCCCCTGGGTGATTCCAGGCGGGATTTGCGTCCTGGTGAAGTCATAGTGGAGGGTCCAGCCGAGGAGTAAAAGTGTGACTGAGGCGCTGAAGTGAAGCACTAGCATCCACAGCGCTTGGCTTAAGGTCATCTCCATCTCCACGGGAAGGTCAAGTATCTGGCCAAAGATCTCCTTCGGCCTCGGTCTGGGCAGGCTGCGTTTTCACACAGTTCTTTTAAACAACGGGAGACGAGCACAGCTCGATGCCCTTTCTTTCAGGATTTTAATTGTGCACTTGGCATGTTTATGTAATTCATGTTGCAAACTCCTAACAAACAGAACTCCTTTGAAATCCTTCTCGTCTTAACGATCCCACGGGCCAACATCAGCCTTGTTCTACTGGATGATCACCCTGCAGATTAAATTAGAGTGTTTATCTGTTTATATCCCTTAATTATGGGCTACAAAGGCAGGTTCTGTCCTAGGTGAGCTTCTGCGAACGACATTTCGTAACAGAAAATTGGCTATACGTTGATTTACCGAAATCAAAGGTTTTGGCACAAATAGAACGGTGGCTGGAGGATCTTAAGGCCCTTTTCTTGGAAAGGGGATCCATTGGGGAGAGAAATACGCTGTCTTTTATTCCACTCCTTAGTATATATACTCCAGTAGGCATATATGTGAATCCCATCGGTAAGGTTGCCCTGCCCAAGCCCACTGGCCGCTTATGTCTTAGGTACATATCTGGGACTGTAACAAAATAAAAATGTCAGCGCAGATAACAGTAAAAAGCAGGTTAGTGTAGCTCACCTCTTTTTAGGGTTCTGCTTCCAGGCCTCTGGTCCCGATCCAGTCCGTAAGCCAATTTATGCTTCGCAGCAGGCACTTCCGGGTCTCTTGGGAAAGTTCTCCTTCAGGCATCTCTGCGCAAGAGCTTCCGGGACAGTCAGAGCCACTTGCAGGGAGAGGGGCCCGGCGTCCTTCCCTTTGGCCAGACACTTCTTGAAGAGGAGCTAGAAGGAAGAGGAGGCTGGAAGGGGAAGGGGAGGCATCGAGGGCCAGGAGAGGGGAGACCCAGGGCTCAGGAGAGGGAGCGCTTTGTCCCAACCAGCCCCACCAAGCAAACCTGGTTTGAGGAACCTCGTTGGGCCCCCTGGGAATGGGGAGCGTTCCCCAGTTATCCCATGGAGATGTATTTGCGGCCCTCAAGAGAAACACAGACATTGCCTGGAGTAGAGGTGGGTTTCAGCAGGTTCTGACCAGTTCTGGAGAACCAGTAGCGGAAATTTTGAGTAGTTCAGAAAACTGGTAAATACCACCTCAGTCTGGCCCCACCCCCATCTATTCTCTGCCTTCCAAGTCCCAGCTGATCGGGAGGAAATTGGGATTTTGCAGTATCCTTCCCCTGCCCTGCCCATCAAGTCACACCCACCAAGCCATGGCATGCCCACCAAGCTACACCCACAGAACCTGTAGTAAAAAACCCTTATACCGGACTTACCTCTTCTTTGGCCATGCACTCAACATGGGGCTGCCCTTGAAGGCCACGCGTGGGATGCTTTCTTCTGTGGGCTGCCGCCACATCTTCTGGATGCAGCTCCAGGTGCTGGGGATCTCTGGCAAGCCGTACATGGCAGGCCCACCCATCCCCTTAGGCTTCTGGCTCCCCCAGAGAGGGATGCTGCAGTGCCTCCCTCCAAGGGGTGAAATCCAGCAGGTTCTGACAGATTCTGGAGAACCGGTAGTGGAAATTTTGAGTAGTTCAGAGAACCAGCAAATACCACCTCTGACTGGCCCCAGAGTGGGGAGGGAATGGAGATTTTGCAATATCCTTCCCCTGCCACGCCCATCAAGCCACACCCCACCCACCAAGCCACGCCCACAGAACCTGTAGTAAAAAAAATTGGATTTCACCACTGCTCCCTCTGAAGAGTGTCTCCTACTGGGGTAAATGGGGGGAAACGCCTTCAGTGTTATGGCACCTGCCCTCTGGCAGCCCCGACGCCTTTGGGGCCCCTTAAGATGGTCTTGAAGATCCATCCAGGTGTTCCCTCGGGACTTGGCCCAGGGCGGAGGTGAGCTGATCCGGCATGGCGTGGTGGATGATGCCCCTCCCCATCACCATTCCTGGTTGTTTTTACGGGGACTGTTATATTCCATTTTTATTGTTGTACGCTTCCTGGAGTCACATTTAGTGAGCACGTGTGCAGGCACTCTCTCTCTCTCTCTCTCTCTCTCACACACACACACACACATGGAATAGGGACACCTAAACCTAAAGAAAACTCAGGATGTCATTCTGGTGAAAGTCCCATGGATTGAAAACTGCTCTGGGCAACACTAGGAGCGAAATGGCTGCTTGGCTCCAAACGAAGTCAAGCCTCTTGGTCACTCTGCCTGAGGGACTCTGTGTGCCCCCCCCCCCGTCCTGGGCGCTCTCTCGGCTGGCGGATGGAATCGGTGGGTCTTTGGCCTCCTTCAGGCTGGGGGTTGGGGTCTAAGATGGGTCTTCTTTACTCACTCCTCCTCTTCTCCCCTGCGGGCAGCCATTGCCCCCAGGGGCAGAGGGGCCCAGGACAGGGCCTGCCCACTTGGGGCCCTCTGGAGGGATCTCTCCCCCCAAGGGATTGTCATGTCTTCTGCCCACCCACCAAAGGAGCCTGCCGGTCCCTGCCCTTCTTGCACAAGGCATCTCCTCAGGCACCTTCTCCTGTCAGCATGGCCTTGCCACTTGCACACCTCTGCCCCCCCCCATCCCTGCCCTTTCCCCCTTTGCCTTTGGCTGGCGGGGGGCAGAAATGAAAGGAGCAGACCAGGGCTGGTGGTTTGCATGTTTACTGAAGCTCGGAAGGTATACACGAAGCCGGTCTAGAGGCTCAGCAAACAGGGTGAACCTGTTTCGCAAAAGGAAGGCGAGGGAAGAGGGGGGGGGCAGGAGAGAGGCGAGAGGGAAGCAGCGTCTACCAGGAAAGGTCTCTCTCCTCAGACTTTTGCGCAACACTTTTGCCGGGGAGAAAGGTCTCTTCGGAGGCAGAGTGTGAGGGAGGCACGGTTGAAGGCGAGGTCCTGCCAGGAGACAGAACGAATGGCGATAGGTGTAGGAGACTGGCATGAAAGGCCTCTAGAGCCTTTTTTAGGAGCAAATCCTTTTTTTTGTTCGTTTTCTCTACCTGTGGGAATAGAGATTGACTGAAAGAGCCGCACTAGGTTTTCCAAAAGATGGATACTCCCGCAGACTGCAGTCTCTGTCTATAAAGAGACAGAGACTGCAACCATTCGGCATGCGTCCACTCTCCTGTCCTCAGTACCCCTCTGCCCCTTCAACTGCCCACTTGGGAGATCCTCTTTCCTTTGAATGGGGAAAGCCCATTGTGTGTCATGACACAATCCCCAGCGCTGACACCAGGCTACCTGACTGGTGGGCTGTGAAAGGGAGGGCGAGGGCGAGGGTTGGTGGGCTGTCAGGTAAGCAGGACAACTGGGTGAACTCACAGGGCCAACATCTGTGGGGCAAGGTGAGGAAGAACAAAGCAGAGGAATGAGGCTGATGGATTTCTAGAACCGCTGTAGGAACTGGATTATGCTTTTCATGCTCTTCCTCGTACTGGGAAACTCCAGAGGCCCCAAACCGGTCAGCAGGCAGATCCCGTGGAATCCGTCCTTCAGGTGACGCCAGGTGACAGGCACCCCGTTGTCTTCCAGCCGTTTCTTGTACAGCAGGCCATCGTCTCGGAAAATGTCGTATTCGCAGGTTAGAAGGAAACTCTCTGGAAACCGTCGTAGGATGACGTCTTCCATCAGGAGCGGGGAAAACGTGGGTTCAAATGCTCTTTTGCAAACTTGGTAAAGATCTTCTGAAAACGGACCGGGTACGAAAGGCTCGTGAGCCGAGACTTTGAACTCCTCCGGAATGAGTTCTGCGCTGATCCATTTCCGGTACTTTGCCCTGAGTTCCTGGGGAACGTGGGCATTGCCCATAATTTCATCAACATTGACATTCCTTCCTGTAAGATAAAGCATGCCAAGACGGATAACCCGTTTCTTAAATAATATGGGAACGGAGTGGTTCTGCTGATAGGAAGGCAGATTGAAATCCAGAGCTTGGAGAAAAGGGTAGAGCAGCACGTGGCCCCGGGCACGCGGCAGGTCAGTTCTCATCACCAGCTGCTGGGAAATGGCAGCAATGATGCCAGCTCCGCTGCTGTCACCAGCCAGCACAACCCGCTGGGGGTCCACCCCATAGTCCCCCGCATTCTTCAGAAAGTGCGACACGGCAGCGTAACAGCTGAGTTGCTGAGCTGGGTAGGGGTGCTCCGGTGCCAAGGGGAATCTACAGCAACAGAGAAGCCAAAAAAAAAAAAAAAAGAAGAAGAAGCTTACGAACGCATTGGCATCCCTGTTATTCCTCTTGTTGTTGTTGATTCATTGCATAATCACCCAGATATTTAGTCTGAATTTTGCCTTTTTATCCACCCATCGTGTCCTCTCTAAGGACCTGGGACAGGCAAATATCGTTTGATGGTTTTAAAGGTATCTTTGTGAAGATGTCATCTGTTTCAAGTTGAGTTTTGCAATCGACCGAAGGTGATTTTGTCAATGCTGATGGCGTTCAAGGGGTGCTCCAGTTGCTCTGGAATTGCACCCAAGGGGCCTATGGCAGTTGGTACTGTATTTGCTTTCTTTTGCACAGTCATTTTATTTTTGTTTGCAGGTCTTTATATTTTTTTCTTCTTGATTTATTATAGGTTCCCCACCCTCAAAAACTGCTCTGGCGGCAAGGGGTTAATTAGCCACCCGAAGGGCCTCCCGTGCAGAGGATGGGACCACTGCCCAGGGATGGGGGGGGAGGTACAGTCATGTGATGCAGCCAACCTGAGCCCACTTACCTGATGCACACGACCACCGTGGTGCTTTCCCAGGCGATGAAGCGGCAGAACCTTTCGTAAGCTCCTGAAATATCACAAGGAATTGGTTGCATCGGCTCTTGGGTAAGAACATCCCATTTCTCCCACTCACAATTTGTAGGTTTCTCTCTGAGCGCACTCAGTTTTCCCCCTGTGGTCCTTGGATGCTGCAGAAGAATGAACCACTAAGCTCAAACATCCGTCTGTGCCTCTTGCAACTGAATTGTTTGCAGGACTTACGGAGGCTGCCAAAGAAGCCCACTCCTCCGTGAATCCAGACCAGTCCTCGCCTGGGCTCGACACCTGCTGTCCTGGGCCAATAGACCCTCACTGGGACCGCCTCAAAAAGCATCTCCTTGATGGTCAGGTCAGGGGCTCTCCCCGGGGGGATCCCGTTCATGAGTTGCCTCCATATGATGTATTTGTGGCAGACACCAAGTTTCTCCAGAATCAGGGCCTGTTCAGTGGAAAACATAAGAAATAAATCCATCCATAACCCATGAACCCATCAGCTTCAAAGGTGATTTTTGCTGCTTCTTCCTTAGAAAGAACTTTCAAAGTCATCCCCCCCCCCCCCCCGAAACAGAATGAAAGTGATAAAATGGCAGAAGGAATATTTGGCAATTCATGTGCCGTCCAAGTCTGTAGACATTTTGGGACATGGGAAGCATTTAACCCACACACAGGCAACCGTGCCTTCTTTTCAAAGAAGGGGGCCAACGGCTCACCCCAGAGATTTGATGGGGCTGCGAAGGGAGGGAGGGGTGGGTGGGTGGGAGGCATTAGTGGGATTCCTCCGCTCGAGGTGGGGAAGGCATCATTGCAGGTCAACAACCAGATCAGAAAGAGAAAGCGGCAAAGGGGAGGTGGGTTCCAGGCAATTGGCAGAAACCAATTGTTTTTGGCACACGCACACGCACACACAAACACACACACCGGATTTCCTACAAGTTCTGCAAATGCCGCTTCAGACACTCAGGCTCACCCAGCTGAGGCCTGTGCCGGCCAGGCAGAACCACAGAAAGCAAAAACAGGGTCCAGGGAAGGAAGCTTACCAGTCTGAGAACAAGGCTCATGGCCAAATTCATCAGGCACAGTTTCGCCCCCTGGGTGATTCCCGGTGGGATTTGCGTCCTGGTGAAGTCATAGTAAAAGGTCCAACCGAGGAGTAAAACTGCGACTGAGGCGCTGAATTGAAGCGCCAGCGTCCACAGCGCTTGGCTTAAGGTCACCTCCGCCTCCATGGGAAGGCAGAGACCAGGCTGTTTCGGTACCAGGGAAGTTGAAGTCTTCTTACGGCTTAATCTCGCTAGTTTATACTCCATCAGGTGTGTAGGTTGTTTTCAAGTAGGACTGTCCCACTCACCCATGTGTTCATTAGAGAAATAGAAGAGTAAGGGAGGGATGAAGTTCATGGCGTGATTAAATATGGCATCTGGCATAATTATGCAAGTTATCTTGCAGAATCGTAAAGAAACCAATGTCTTTCAAAATCCAATTATTGAGCTTATATCTGTCAGTACCGGTTTCATCCCACTTGATCTTCATGATTTCTGCTGATTAAGAAAAGGCTATTTATATCTGCACCCTTTTCTTAATTATGGGCTTCTTGTGCCATTCTCCTCTGGGTCAGCTGCCTTGAGCAACCTTCCCAACAGAGGAATGGCTTAGGCAGGTTTTGAGTCCTCTTTGAGAGAATCCCGAAGCTCCCAGGAAGTTTGCAATTTGGGCTCCAGTACTTTAAGGAAATTAGAATAAGACCGGATCTCTTAAACTGCAGACTCCACCATCAGCCCCATTCTCTAGGCCAGACCTAGGCATTCCCTAGGTTTGGGTGTTTGGGGGTTAGGGTTAGGGTTAGGGTTAGGGTTAGGGTTAGGGTTTGTCATAGCTGCCCTATTCATACCGTTTGTCAATACTGAAGGGGCAAATGGTGCTCTCTCCGACGCCCTGTGCGTTTATAGTATGGACGCAGCGCAGCCCCCCCAAACACAAAATACATGTCAACTCATAAGCGAAATAAAGAAAAAACCCTAACCAAATAGATCATACTAACAGACACACAATCCTATATACATATATACGCATAACATAACATTATGTTACGTTACAGCACGGAAACAGCATCGATCTCCCTAGTAAATGATCTCTGGCGGGCCAGGGATGGGGGTTGTTTGTCCATCCTGGTCCTTCTTGACCTCTCAGCGGCTTTCGATACCATCGACCACGGTATCCTGCTGCAGCGGCTCCAGGGGATAGGGATAGGAGGCACTGTTTTACAGCGGTTCTCCTCCTACCTCTCTGGTCGCTTGCAGACTGTTTGGGCGGGGGGTCAGGGATCCTCCCAGAGGCCGCTCACTTGTGGGGCGCCTCAGGGATCGGTTCTCTCCCCTCTGCTTTTTAACATCTACATGAAACCGCTGGGTAAGATCATTCGTGGTTTTGGGGTGAGGTATCAATATGCTGACGATACCCAGCTTTACATCTCCACCCCCGACCACCCTAGGGATGCCCTTTCCGTGACGTCCCACTGTCCGGAAGCGGTGCAGGTTCGGATGGGGAGGAACAGACTCAGACTCAACCCTTCCAAGACAGAGAGGCTGCGGATGCCGGCATCCCGGGATCTGGACGTTCCATCTTTAGCGATCGGGGGAGAGACCCTTACTCCCTCCGATAGGGTCTGCAACTTGGGGGTCCTCCTGGATTCTCGGCTGTCCTTGGATGATCCTCTGACGGCCGTAACCTGGGGGCCTTCGCACAGGTGCGTCTTGCGCGCCAGTCGTGCCCTTTTCTAGACCGGGATGCCCTCGCCACGGTCACTCACGCCCTCGTTACCTCTAGGTTGGACTACTGTAACACCCTCTACACGGGGCTGCCCTTGGGATGCGTCCGGAGGCTCCAGCTAATCCAGAATGCAGCCGCACATTCTGTGATAATTACGGGGGCTTCTCGATACTCCAGTGTAACACCTCTCCTGCGTGAGCCGCACCGGCTGCCGGTGGCGTTCCGGATTCGTTTCAAGGTGCTGGTGCTTACCTATAAAGCCCTTTATGGTTTAGGCCCGGGGTACTTGCAGGACCATCTCCTGCCGCTCTCCCATCATCCCGTGCGCTCTCACACAGCGGGCCTCCTCAGGATGCCGTCGGCCAAACAATGTCGGCTGACGGCCCCCAGGATTAGAGCGTTCTCTGTGTGAGCCCGGACCCTCTGGAACGGATCGCCCACCGTGCTCAGGACAGCCCCCGACCTCCTTTCCTTCCATCGCGAGCCGAAGACGTGGCTCTTCCGTCAACTCAACCGATCCGTTTGGGTGTACACCGTTATAATTTTAAACCGTTTTAATTGGGGTGTTGATTTTAATTTTATTTTGTTGTGATTTGTATCTGAAATTGTCATTTTGTAAGCCGCCTTGAGTCCCTCGGGAGAAAGGCGGCATATAAATCGCAATAATAAATAAATAAAATAAATTATATTACAGCAGCGTTGCGCTGGCCCTGCAAGTCTACAGTACTAAATAGTTACGGTGTTCTATCGTAGACCGGTAGAAGGAGGTCATCCGTCGTCGTTCCACCTTGTTTTTCCGCAAGATCCTGAGGAAACGGAGTCTCCGTTGAGCCTTCTTGACTACCCGGAGCATATTATTTTTCCAGGCGAGATCTTCACTAAGATGGAGTCCCAGGAATTTGAAAGAGGAGACCCTCTCCACACAGCCTACCACCACGATAAAGTAATATCTCGATAGCTTCATAACTATTGCTAAGGGACGGAAAACAGCGCCCTCCTGTGGCCCAAGCCGATATAGCAGCCAGAAAAAAAAAGAAAAAAAAACCCTTTGTAATAGCATTTAAAGATTATTATTCTGTCTCTTTATTATTAAAAGCCTTATTAATATTTATAGAGCAACAGGAGGCCCAGGAGCTTCATAACAGGCACAAAAGAAAGAATCCTGCTTCAAAAGCCTTCACCTGAGGTCAAAAGGTCTACAACGGCCTCCACGGTAAAATTGACAAAAAACAGCGCTATCCTGCGCTCCAAGCAGGGATCGCAGCAACCAAAAGAAAGAAACTTTTTAAATGGAATTTTAGGGTTATTCTTCATTATTGAAACTTTATTAATATCAATGGGCCATCACAGGCCTTCTTAACTCCGGTTAAGGCTTTTGAAGCGGGATTTCTTTTCCAGTTCCTGTGTTGCAGCAAACGGGCCTCCCGTTGCTTTAATAAATATTAATAAGACGTTAACAATAAAGATACAGGATAATAACCTTAAAATCCCATGAAAAGGGTTTCTTTTTGCGGCCGCGATACCTGTTTTGGCCACACGAGGGCACAGTTTTCCGTCCCATGAGTTCCAAGTTATCGCTAAGGTGCAGAAAATTGTGCCCTCCTGTGGTCCAAGCAGGTATCGCAGCCACAAAAAGAAAGAAACCTTTTCGATGGCATTTTAAGATTCTTCTGTGCCAGGTCCGCAACCCTGGAGAAAACAGTGCCCTCCTGTGGTCCAAGAAGGAATAGCAGCCAGAAAAAAAAAAGAAAAAAAACCCTTTTTAATTGCATTTAAAGATTATTATTCTGTCTCTTTATTATTAAAAGCCTTATTAATATTAATAGAACAACGGGAGGCCCAGGAGCTCCATAACAGGCAAAAAGAAAGAATCCTGCTTCAAAAGCCTTCACCTGAGGTCAAAAGGTCTACAACGGCCTCCACGCTAACGTTGACAGAAAACAGCGCCATCGTGCGGTCCAAGCAGGGATCGCAGCAACCAAAAGAAAGAAACTTTTTAAATGGAGTTGTAGGGTTGTTATGCTATTCCTTCTTGGACCACAGGAGGGCACTGTTTTGTCCAGGGTTGCGGAGCTGGCACAGAAGAATCTTAAAACGCCATCGAAAAGGTTTCTTTCTTTTTGCGGCCGCGATACCTGTTTTGGCCACAGGAGGGCACAGTTTTCCGTCCCGTGACTTCAAAGTTATCGCTAAGGTGCAGAAAATTGTGCCCTCCTGTGGTCCAAGCAGGTATCGCAGCCACAAAAAGAAAGAAACCTTTTCGCTGGAGTTTTGAGTTTTCCGCCAGGCAGGGCTGTCAATATAATAATTTTAAATTGGGGTATTTTAATTTTTGGGGTTTTAAATCGGCCAAATCTATTTAATTATTTTAATTTTTAATTATTGTTGTGTCTTGTGTTTTTAAATTGGCTGTACACCGCCCTGAGTCCTTCGGGAGAAGGGCGGTATAGAAATAAAAATATTATTTATTATTATTATTATTATTCTGTGCCCGTTCCGCAACCCTGGAGAAAACAGTGCCCTCCTGTGGTCCAAGAAGGAATAGCAGGCAGAAAAAAAAACTTTTTAATAGCATTTAAAGATTATTATTCTGTCTCTTTATTATTAAAAGCCTTATTAATATTAATAGAGCAACGGGAGGCCCAGGAGCTCCATAACAGGCAAAAAGAAAGAATATTGCTTCAAAAGCCTTAACCTGTGGCCAAAAGGTCTACAACGGCCTCCACGCTAACGTTGACAGAAAACAGCGCCATCGTGCGGTCCAAGCAGGGATCGCAGCCACCAAAAGAAAGAAACTTTTTAAATGGAGTTTTAGGGTTGTTATTCTTTATTATTAAAACTTTAATAATATTAATAGGCCATCACAGGCCTCCTTAACTGCGGTTAAGGCTTTTGAAGCGAGATTTCTTTTCCAGTTCCTGTGTTGCAGCAAAGGGGCCTCCCGTTGGTTTAATAAATATTAATAAGACGTTAATAAGAAAGGTACAGGATAATAACCTTAAAATCCCATGAAAAGGGTTTCTTTTTGCAGCCGCAGTACCCGTTTTGGCCACAGGAGGGCACAGTTTTCCGTCCCATGACTTCAAAGTTATCGCTAAGGTGCAGAAAATTGTGCCCTCCTGTGGTCCAAGCAGGTATCGCAGCCATAAAAAGAAATAAACCTTTTCCATGACAGTTTAAGATTGTTATCTGTACGTATTGAAGTTATTCTTCCGTGCCAGTTCCGCAACCCTGGAGAAAACAGCGCCATCCAGTGGTCCAAGCGGGAATAGCAGGTTTTCAGGGCTGCTCTTTTACCCTTTACCTTTATTCCAACTTTTCTTCTCCCCTTCTTTTCCTTCCTCTCCTCCTACTTCCTTTGTTCTTCCTTCGTTCTTCCTCTCCTTCTCTTTCCTACTTCCCCTTCCCTTCCCCCACTCCTCTACTCCTCTTTCCCCTCCCTTTTCTTCCTCTCCTTTCCCCTTTCTTCTTTCTCTTGTTCTCTCCTGTCCTCTGTTCTCCCTTCCCCTCTCTCCTGTCGTTTCCCTTTCCAGTTCAATCCTTTAGGGTTTAGGGTTTAGGTTTTAGGGTTTAGGGTTTAGGGTTAGGGTTTTGTTTCGTCTCGTTTCCTGACTTCCGGTGGGACCGGAATCCGTTGGCCAGCATGTGCATGCACACTGGAGTTGAGCTAGGGCAACACTTGCATACCCACCAATATGGCTCCGCATGCCACAGGTTCACCATCACGGGACTAGAGCTTCCCATCTCCTCCCAAGGGAAGGGAAAGGAGGCACGGGGCAGGCAAGCCTGCAGGCTCCGGCACCCGTTCTCAGGACCTTTAGTTATCGCTTAGAGGTCTTCGCAGGTAACCCCGGCCTGCATTTTATGGAAAGAAGCTGGGGAGGGGAGCTTTTGTGCAGGGCCGTTGACACCATTGGGTGATGCGAAAAATCAAAATCCAAGGGAAACCATTAGAATGTTGTTGTTGTTGTGTGTGTGTGCTTATCTACATATACCCAGCTAGTTTAGAGACATAATACCATACAACTTTTGACAATAAAGTTTCAGCCAATAGAAACTCCTGGCTCAATGATTCCAACATTTTAGGAAGTCTTTGACCGAGGAGCTTTCGGGCGAACGCTCCATGGATGGAGAATGGAGCCGGAAGCCCTGCCGTGTTGCAGTTTGAAGCACCCGTGGGTGTGGGCAGAGATTAATCCACTCCGTCGGGAGAAAGAGCGCCTGTTTGGTGGATAGGAGAGTCTCGGGGCCTCTCGGTAGAGGTAGGCCGGTTGTGTTGCTTTTTGGAAGTAGTCTGACTCTTGTTAAGAAGGACTGCCGTTTTTCGCAATCAAGTTGTCACACTTTAAAAAGAAATAATAAGTGCAAATTTTATATCCTGAATTGGAAACACGCATCTTATGATTAGTTACTTTAATAGGGAGATTATAAATTAAAAATACTATACACGTGTGAAATGTATGTTAGTCTATTTAAGACTAAGGATGAGAGCAGGGCCCGAGGGATCAAGCCAGGGAGGCGTTTCCACACGCCCCGATCAGCTCTCTCCTCCTTCTCTCCTCTCACAGACCCCTACGACCAAGCAACGATCGCCAAGGAGGAGGTGAAAGAAGAGGAGCCCGAGCCCTTTCAGAAGATCGGTCCAAGTACGATCGACCGAGCTTGCAACTTAAGTCATTCACTAGCTTTCAGTGTTTCAGAGCTGAGGTTTCAGGCCGAAGCCAGGGATGGAGCGTTTCTCGCAAAGGCAGGAAGCTCTCACTAGTCCAACAGAAAGAGGACATTCTTTGCCTGTGCGGGACCCGGACTCCATTCCTCTGGGCATGGCCGGTGACAAGTCGAAAAATCTTCCTCGGATGTATCTTTCACCGGGGTTTGTTTAAGGAGCACCGCTAGCAACCGCTAGGTTTTCCAAGGCGTAGCAGGCAGAATAACTCCCAGGATGCCTGAAAGGTGCTCGGTATCAGGTCTGCTCGTCGGTCCATCTGTCCCACGACTATCGGCACTGACCGGCTGCAGGGCTCTGAACATCCGTTCCAGCAGATGGGTTTTTCCCAGCCCTTCCCTGGAAACGCAGGGGTGAACCTGGACTTTTTGCACGCAAAGCAACAGCTTGAACTCTGTCTGTGGCCATCCGTCAGGAGACAAGCCACCTGCTTGCAAATAGCACTCCTAAGTAAAGCAAAAAATTAATCTTCCACTTTTGACATAGAGAAGAAACAAACACGGTCAAGTTGGGGAATTATAAAATTATTCTTGCTTTACGTTACATACTTTTATAAGCATCTGGTTAAAACAATCCAATTTGGCCAAAGTATTTAGATGTAAATACTTTATTGCAAAGAGAAGGAATTAAGCGCACGTTATTTATAATTTATAATTATATTCAGAGCTAGGAAAAACATTCCACTTGCATTTCTCATGACTTAATTTTAGAATTCACAAAGAGCTGTTCATGAAAGGGGAAGATATTGTCTAAGTATTGTCCTCTGGGATAAAAAAAAGTACATTACCATGTTTTCTTCGGGAATAGGGTGAAATTGAGGGTGGGGAGCGATATTAAAACTAGAAATTGATCACGATCTGAGATGATAACTACCCCTCGTAAGCGCTGATGAGAGCGCAACTTGGCCTTTGCCGTCTGCGACGGTTTATACAGCCCCCTCCCAAACGCTCCTTCTGCAAAAGGAAGTCTAGCCTCTGTAGCAGCCGTGTGTTTTCAGCCTCTCTCCAGGAAAGAGAGCTGGGGCAAAACAGAGGAAACAGTTACTATGAAGGTGGGCGCCCAGGGCCCCTCGGTCAAGAAAACTTGGAACTCATCTCACGAGGTCACGTGGGAAACGTCTAGCCTGCTATGCTCTGAATTGAGATCCACGTTTGGGTCAAGGGTTTTTGGGAAAACCTTTTCTCCTTCTGAAAATTGTTTTCTTCCTTTGTAGAAAGAGGCAACTATACCTGCGAATTCCGTGGCAAGCAGTACAAGTACTCCACGCCATCCCAGGAACACGCGGCCCTTCACGCACCAATCCACGAGTATCCAGCAGCGACACAGCACCCGGGGAGACCCCGGGATCCAGGATCTTTCAAGGCAGAGGCCCATCGCACCTCTAAAGCGATCACGAGGGACAGAGCAGTACCGGCATATCTCCCTGATAGCTGTCCTTTGGGGATATACTTTGAGAGAAGGAGTTGTTCATATTTCAGTGCCAATAGTCAGTCCAGATTGCCTATAATTGTTAATACTATCTTAAAGTGTAAATAAAATTATACATGTATTTTGCAGTTTACACCTTTTTGACAATGTAGATTTTTCAGCTGGACCCATCAGCTGCTTACGGCTTCTATAAGATACCGTAGCTGTTTCTTCTCCGTAAATTGAAATCTTCAAAAGCGCGGGAACCCCATTCGCTTACCGGTTGCAGCCATCCCCTTCCAAGGACCGGCCCCTCGGTCCCATTCTCCTCCCCGCACCCGTCCCTAGTCCGAGGGACCGCCTCTGTCCTCCATCACCTCTTCCGTCAGGCCACCCGGGCTCCTTTGCCCTCCGAATCTGCAGCGGCAGTCTTGACACTGTTAGTCAGTTAAAGCCTGCTCGGATTTTGCTTTCCATTGGACCGGTTGAAAGCCCAAGACGTAGGAGAGGAAAGCCTCCTTCAGCTCAAGCATCTATCCCTCATCGCCCCAGGCAGCACGTAGCCTCACGACAAAGAGTCCCCTCCATCGTCCCCCCTTTCAGTCCATTGAGGTCGGTGGCCATCCCCTCGTCCCCACGGAAGCCGATTCTGCACGTTAACGCTAATTTCTTGAGGAAAGACTTTCTTTGGCCTGTCCTGATCCGTTAGGACTGCTGTTTTGAGGGGGAGAACGTCATCCTCCCCTTCACGTCTGCACCTCAGCATGTGGCTCTTTTTCTAAGACGAATAGCCCCAGTCTTGTAATCTGGGGGTTTTGCGGGCAAGTGCTGTTGCAGAGGGTTCGTAGGAGAATCGGCGGTGTCAAATTCAACGCATCCTTCTGTCTTCTTACGCTGCGGAGAAGATTGCTCGTAGCCTGCTGATAAGACGACTGTCTTATCAGGGAGACGAACGGCATATACTGTAATTTTTGAAGTATAAGATGCTCTGGACTATAAGATGCACCTACCTTTTTTGGCGAGGAAAACAAGGAAAAGAAATCTGCCTCTGCCTCCCAGCAATTTTGCCTCGTTACAGCAAAATAGGCTGCTTTACTTTCATTTTTATTTTCAGCATAGCTTGAGTAGCACAAAAAAAAATAATAAAAAAAAATTGTTCCCAGCCATTTACCTCTTTGCAGCAAGCAGCAGAGGCGAGGCCAAACAGCTGAGAGTCGGGCTGCCGATCCAATCAACTCGTGCTAATTAGGCTGTGCTGAAGCTGAAATGGGCTGTTTCTTCTTGTTGCTTGCTGCAAGGAGGTAAATCGCTGGGAGGCAGAGGTCAAAGGTCAAAGGTTAAAGGTCAGGGGGTGGCAAAGGTCGGGGTCAAAGGTTGGGGTTAGGGTTTAGGGTTTAGGGTTTAGGGTTTAGGGTTTAGGGTTTAGGGTTTAGGGTTAGGGTTCTCCACACAGCCTACCACCACAATAAAGTAATATCTCTATATCTTCAAAGCTATTGCTAAGGGACAGAAAACAGTGCCCTCCTGTGGCCCAAGCAGATATAGCAGCCAGAAAAAAAAACCTCTTTTTACTAGCATTTAAAGCTTATTATTCTGTCTCTTTATTATTAAAACTTTATTAATATCAATAGGCCATCACAGGCCTCCTTAACTGCGGTTAAGGCTTTTGAAGCGAGATTTCTTTTCCAGTTCCTGTGTTGCAGCAAAGGGGCCTCCCGTTGGTTTAATAAATATTAATAAGACGTTAACAATAAAGATACAGGATAATAACCTTAAAATCCCATGAAAAGGGTTTCTTTTTCCAGCCAAGTACCCGTTTTGGCCACACGAGGGCACAGTTTTCCGTGCCATGAGTTCAAAGTTATCGGTAAGGTGCAGAAAATTGTGCCCTCCTGTGGTCCAAGCAGGTATCGCAGCCACAAAAAGAAAGAAACCTTTTCGATGGCATTTTAAGATTCTTCTGTGCCCGTTCCGCAACCCTGGAGAAAACAGTGCCCTCCTGTGGTGCAAGAAGGAATAGCAGGCAGAAAAAGCACGGTCGCCGATTTTTTCTGTAGCAGCGCTTTTCGGAGCGACCTTCCCAGCGTCAGCGCAAGTTCCCGTCCGCCTCCTGTCCAACCCCCATCGCCGTTGGTAAAAAACGACCTTTGAACTTTCATTTTTCATTTTTACTTTTTCAGGGCTGCTCTGAGTAAACCTTTACCTTTACTCCAACCTTTCTTCTCCCCTTCTCTTCCTTCCTCTCTGTCCTCCTCCTTCCTTTGTTTTTCCTAAGGGTCCAAGCAGGGATCGCAGCCACCAAAAGAAAGAAACTTTCTAAATGGAGTTTTAGGGTTGTTTTTCTTTATTATTAAAACTTTATTAATATCAATGGGCCATCACAGGCCTTCTTAACTCCGGTTAAGGCTTTTGAAGCGGGATTTCTTTTCCAGTTCCTGTGTTGCAGCAAAGGGGCCTCCCGTTGGTTTAATAAATATTAATAAGACGTTAATAAGAAAGGTACAGGATAATAACCTTAAAATCCCATGAAAAGGGTTTCTTTTTGCAGCCGTAGTACCCGTTTTGGCCACAGGAGGGCAAAGTTTTCCGTCCCATGAGTTCCAAGTTATCGCTAAGGTGCAGAAAATTGTGCCGTCCTGTGGTGAAAGAAGGTATCGCAACAACAAAAAGAAAGAAACTTTTTAAATGGAGTTTTAAGGTTGTTATGCTATTCCTTGTTGGACCACAGGAGGGCACTGTTTTGTCCAGGGTTGCGGAGCTGGCACAGAAGAATGTTAAAATGCCATGAAAAAGGTTTCTTTCTTTTTGCGGCCGCGATACCTATTTTGGCCACAGGAGGGCACAGTTTTCCGTCCCGTGACTTCAAAGTTATGGGTAAGGTGCTGAAAATTGTGCCGTCCTGTGGTCCAAGCAGGTATCGCAGCAAGAAAAAGAAAGAAACCTTTTCGATGGCGTTTTAAGATTCTTCTGTGGCCGTTCCGCAACGCTGGAGAAAGCAGTGCCCTCCTGTGGTCGAAGAAGGAATAGCCGCCAGAAAAAAAAATCCCTTTTTAATAGGATTTAAAGGGTTAGGGTTAGGGTTAGGGTTAGGGTTAGGGTTAGGGTTAGGGTTAGGGTTAGGGTTAGGGTTAGGGTTAGGGTTAGGGTTAGGGTTAGGGTTAGGGTTAGGGTTAGGGTTAGGGTTAGGGTTAGGGTTAGGGTTAGGGTTAGGGTTAGGGTTAGGGTTAGGGTTAGGGTTAGGGTTAGGGTTAGGGTTAGGGTTAGGGTTAGGGTTAGGGTTAGGGTTAGGGTTAGGGTTAGGGTTAGGGTTAGGGTTAGGGTTAGGGTTAGGGTTAGGGTTAGGGTTAGGGTTAGGGTTAGGGTTAGGGTTAGGGTTAGGGTTAGGGTTAGGGTTAGGGTTAGGGTTAGGGTTAGGGTTAGGGTTAGGGTTAGGGTTAGGGTTAGGGTTAGGGTTAGGGTTAGGGTTAGGGTTAGGGTTAGGGTTAGGGTTAGGGTTAGGGTTAGGGTTAGGGTTAGGGTTAGGGTTAGGGTTAGGGTTAGGGTTAGGGTTAGGGTTAGGGTTAGGGTTAGGGTTAGGGTTAGGGTTAGGGTTAGGGTTAGGGTTAGGGTTAGGGTTAGGGTTAGGGTTAGGGTTAGGGTTAGGGTTAGGGTTAGGGTTAGGGTTAGGGTTAGGGTTAGGGTTAGGGTTAGGGTTAGGGTTAGGGTTAGGGTTAGGGTTAGGGTTAGGGTTAGGGTTAGGGTTAGGGTTAGGGTTAGGGTTAGGGTTAGGGTTAGGGTTAGGGTTAGGGTTAGGGTTAGGGTTAGGGTTAGGGTTAGGGTTAGGGTTAGGGTTAGGGTTAGGGTTAGGGTTAGGGTTAGGGTTAGGGTTAGGGTTAGGGTTAGGGTTAGGGTTAGGGTTAGGGTTAGGGTTAGGGTTAGGGTTAGGGTTAGGGTTAGGGTTAGGGTTAGGGTTAGGGTTAGGGTTAGGGTTAGGGTTAGGGTTAGGGTTAGGGTTAGGGTTAGGGTTAGGGTTAGGGTTAGGGTTAGGGTTAGGGTTAGGGTTAGGGTTAGGGTTAGGGTTAGGGTTAGGGTTAGGGTTAGGGTTAGGGTTAGGGTTAGGGTTAGGGTTAGGGTTAGGGTTAGGGTTAGGGTTAGGGTTAGGGTTAGGGTTAGGGTTAGGGTTAGGGTTAGGGTTAGGGTTAGGGTTAGGGTTAGGGTTAGGGTTAGGGTTAGGGTTAGGGTTAGGGTTAGGGTTAGGGTTAGGGTTAGGGTTAGGGTTAGGGTTAGGGTTAGGGTTAGGGTTAGGGTTAGGGTTAGGGTTAGGGTTAGGGTTAGGGTTAGGGTTAGGGTTAGGGTTAGGGTTAGGGTTAGGGTTAGGGTTAGGGTTAGGGTTAGGGTTAGGGTTAGGGTTAGGGTTAGGGTTAGGGTTAGGGTTAGGGTTAGGGTTAGGGTTAGGGTTAGGGTTAGGGTTAGGGTTAGGGTTAGGGTTAGGGTTAGGGTTAGGGTTAGGGTTAGGGTTAGGGTTAGGGTTAGGGTTAGGGTTAGGGTTAGGGTTAGGGTTAGGGTTAGGGTTAGGGTTAGGGTTAGGGTTAGGGTTAGGGTTAGGGTTAGGGTTAGGGTTAGGGTTAGGGTTAGGGTTAGGGTTAGGGTTAGGGTTAGGGTTAGGGTTAGGGTTAGGGTTAGGGTTAGGGTTAGGGTTAGGGTTAGGGTTAGGGTTAGGGTTAGGGTTAGGGTTAGGGTTAGGGTTAGGGTTAGGGTTAGGGTTAGGGTTAGGGTTAGGGTTAGGGTTAGGGTTAGGGTTAGGGTTAGGGTTAGGGTTAGGGTTAGGGTTAGGGTTAGGGTTAGGGTTAGGGTTAGGGTTAGGGTTAGGGTTAGGGTTAGGGTTAGGGTTAGGGTTAGGGTTAGGGTTAGGGTTAGGGTTAGGGTTAGGGTTAGGGTTAGGGTTAGGGTTAGGGTTAGGGTTAGGGTTAGGGTTAGGGTTAGGGTTAGGGTTAGGGTTAGGGTTAGGGTTAGGGTTAGGGTTAGGGTTAGGGTTAGGGTTAGGGTTAGGGTTAGGGTTAGGGTTAGGGTTAGGGTTAGGGTTAGGGTTAGGGTTAGGGTTAGGGTTAGGGTTAGGGTTAGGGTTAGGGTTAGGGTTAGGGTTAGGGTTAGGGTTAGGGTTAGGGTTAGGGTTAGGGTTAGGGTTAGGGTTAGGGTTAGGGTTAGGGTTAGGGTTAGGGTTAGGGTTAGGGTTAGGGTTAGGGTTAGGGTTAGGGTTAGGGTTAGGGTTAGGGTTAGGGTTAGGGTTAGGGTTAGGGTTAGGGTTAGGGTTAGGGTTAGGGTTAGGGTTAGGGTTAGGGTTAGGGTTAGGGTTAGGGTTAGGGTTAGGGTTAGGGTTAGGGTTAGGGTTAGGGTTAGGGTTAGGGTTAGGGTTAGGGTTAGGGTTAGGGTTAGGGTTAGGGTTAGGGTTAGGGTTAGGGTTAGGGTTAGGGTTAGGGTTAGGGTTAGGGTTAGGGTTAGGGTTAGGGTTAGGGTTAGGGTTAGGGTTAGGGTTAGGGTTAGGGTTAGGGTTAGGGTTAGGGTTAGGGTTAGGGTTAGGGTTAGGGTTAGGGTTAGGGTTAGGGTTAGGGTTAGGGTTAGGGTTAGGGTTAGGGTTAGGGTTAGGGTTAGGGTTAGGGTTAGGGTTAGGGTTAGGGTTAGGGTTAGGGTTAGGGTTAGGGTTAGGGTTAGGGTTAGGGTTAGGGTTAGGGTTAGGGTTAGGGTTAGGGTTAGGGTTAGGGTTAGGGTTAGGGTTAGGGTTAGGGTTAGGGTTAGGGTTAGGGTTAGGGTTAGGGTTAGGGTTAGGGTTAGGGTTAGGGTTAGGGTTAGGGTTAGGGTTAGGGTTAGGGTTAGGGTTAGGGTTAGGGTTAGGGTTAGGGTTAGGGTTAGGGTTAGGGTTAGGGTTAGGGTTAGGGTTAGGGTTAGGGTTAGGGTTAGGGTTAGGGTTAGGGTTAGGGTTAGGGTTAGGGTTAGGGTTAGGGTTAGGGTTAGGGTTAGGGTTAGGGTTAGGGTTAGGGTTAGGGTTAGGGTTAGGGTTAGGGTTAGGGTTAGGGTTAGGGTTAGGGTTAGGGTTAGGGTTAGGGTTAGGGTTAGGGTTAGGGTTAGGGTTAGGGTTAGGGTTAGGGTTAGGGTTAGGGTTAGGGTTAGGGTTAGGGTTAGGGTGGGTTAGGGTTATGGGTTAGGGTTAGGTTAGGGTTAGGTTAGGGTTAAGGGTTAGGGTTAGGGTTAGGGTTAGGGTTAGGGTAGGGATAGTGTTAGGTTTAGGGTTTAGGGTTAGGGATAGGTTAGAGGGTTAGGTTAGGGGTTAGGGTTAGGTTAGGTTTTAGGTTTAAGGGTTAGGGTTAGGTTTAGGGTTAACTTTAGGGTTAGGGTTAGGGTTAGGGTTAGGGTTAGGGTTAGGGTTAGGGTTAGGGTTAGGGTTAGGGTTAGGGTTAGGGTTAGGGTTAGGGTTAGGGTTAGGGTTAGGGTTAGGGTTAGGGTTAGGGTTAGGGTTAGGGTTAGGGTTAGGGTTAGGGTTAGGGTTAGGGTTAGGGTTAGGGTTAGGGTTAGGGTTAGGGTTAGGGTTAGGGTTAGGGTTAGGGTTAGGGTTAGGGTTAGGGTTAGGGTTAGGGTTAGGGTTAGGGTTAGGGTTAGGGTTAGGGTTAGGGTTAGGGTTAGGGTTAGGGTTAGGGTTAGGGTTAGGGTTAGGGTTAGGGTTAGGGTTAGGGTTAGGGTTAGGGTTAGGGTTAGGGTTAGGGTTAGGGTTAGGGTTAGGGTTAGGGTTAGGGTTAGGGTTAGGGTTAGGGTTAGGGTTAGGGTTAGGGTTAGGGTTAGGGTTAGGGTTAGGGTTAGGGTTAGGGTTAGGGTTAGGGTTAGGGTTAGGGTTAGGGTTAGGGTTAGGGTTAGGGTTAGGGTTAGGGTTAGGGTTAGGGTTAGGGTTAGGGTTAGGGTTAGGGTTAGGGTTAGGGTTAGGGTTAGGGTTAGGGTTAGGGTTAGGGTTAGGGTTAGGGTTAGGGTTAGGGTTAGGGTTAGGGTTAGGGTTAGGGTTAGGGTTAGGGTTAGGGTTAGGGTTAGGGTTAGGGTTAGGGTTAGGGTTAGGGTTAGGGTTAGGGTTAGGGTTAGGGTTAGGGTTAGGGTTAGGGTTAGGGTTAGGGTTAGGGTTAGGGTTAGGGTTAGGGTTAGGGTTAGGGTTAGGGTTAGGGTTAGGGTTAGGGTTAGGGTTAGGGTTAGGGTTAGGGTTAGGGTTAGGGTTAGGGTTAGGGTTAGGGTTAGGGTTAGGGTTAGGGTTAGGGTTAGGGTTAGGGTTAGGGTTAGGGTTAGGGTTAGGGTTAGGGTTAGGGTTAGGGTTAGGGTTAGGGTTAGGGTTAGGGTTAGGGTTAGGGTTAGGGTTAGGGTTAGGGTTAGGGTTAGGGTTAGGGTTAGGGTTAGGGTTAGGGTTAGGGTTAGGGTTAGGGTTAGGGTTAGGGTTAGGGTTAGGGTTAGGGTTAGGGTTAGGGTTAGGGTTAGGGTTAGGGTTAGGGTTAGGGTTAGGGTTAGGGTTAGGGTTAGGGTTAGGGTTAGGGTTAGGGTTAGGGTTAGGGTTAGGGTTAGGGTTAGGGTTAGGGTTAGGGTTAGGGTTAGGGTTAGGGTTAGGGTTAGGGTTAGGGTTAGGGTTAGGGTTAGGGTTAGGGTTAGGGTTAGGGTTAGGGTTAGGGTTAGGGTTAGGGTTAGGGTTAGGGTTAGGGTTAGGGTTAGGGTTAGGGTTAGGGTTAGGGTTAGGGTTAGGGTTAGGGTTAGGGTTAGGGTTAGGGTTAGGGTTAGGGTTAGGGTTAGGGTTAGGGTTAGGGTTAGGGTTAGGGTTAGGGTTAGGGTTAGGGTTAGGGTTAGGGTTAGGGTTAGGGTTAGGGTTAGGGTTAGGGTTAGGGTTAGGGTTAGGGTTAGGGTTAGGGTTAGGGTTAGGGTTAGGGTTAGGGTTAGGGTTAGGGTTAGGGTTAGGGTTAGGGTTAGGGTTAGGGTTAGGGTTAGGGTTAGGGTTAGGGTTAGGGTTAGGGTTAGGGTTAGGGTTAGGGTTAGGGTTAGGGTTAGGGTTAGGGTTAGGGTTAGGGTTAGGGTTAGGGTTAGGGTTAGGGTTAGGGTTAGGGTTAGGGTTAGGGTTAGGGTTAGGGTTAGGGTTAGGGTTAGGGTTAGGGTTAGGGTTAGGGTTAGGGTTAGGGTTAGGGTTAGGGTTAGGGTTAGGGTTAGGGTTAGGGTTAGGGTTAGGGTTAGGGTTAGGGTTAGGGTTAGGGTTAGGGTTAGGGTTAGGGTTAGGGTTAGGGTTAGGGTTAGGGTTAGGGTTAGGGTTAGGGTTAGGGTTAGGGTTAGGGTTAGGGTTAGGGTTAGGGTTAGGGTTAGGGTTAGGGTTAGGGTTAGGGTTAGGGTTAGGGTTAGGGTTAGGGTTAGGGTTAGGGTTAGGGTTAGGGTTAGGGTTAGGGTTAGGGTTAGGGTTAGGGTTAGGGTTAGGGTTAGGGTTAGGGTTAGGGTTAGGGTTAGGGTTAGGGTTAGGGTTAGGGTTAGGGTTAGGGTTAGGGTTAGGGTTAGGGTTAGGGTTAGGGTTAGGGTTAGGGTTAGGGTTAGGGTTAGGGTTAGGGTTAGGGTTAGGGTTAGGGTTAGGGTTAGGGTTAGGGTTAGGGTTAGGGTTAGGGTTAGGGTTAGGGTTAGGGTTAGGGTTAGGGTTAGGGTTAGGGTTAGGGTTAGGGTTAGGGTTAGGGTTAGGGTTAGGGTTAGGGTTAGGGTTAGGGTTAGGGTTAGGGTTAGGGTTAGGGTTAGGGTTAGGGTTAGGGTTAGGGTTAGGGTTAGGGTTAGGGTTAGGGTTAGGGTTAGGGTTAGGGTTAGGGTTAGGGTTAGGGTTAGGGTTAGGGTTAGGGTTAGGGTTAGGGTTAGGGTTAGGGTTAGGGTTAGGGTTAGGGTTAGGGTTAGGGTTAGGGTTAGGGTTAGGGTTAGGGTTAGGGTTAGGGTTAGGGTTAGGGTTAGGGTTAGGGTTAGGGTTAGGGTTAGGGTTAGGGTTAGGGTTAGGGTTAGGGTTAGGGTTAGGGTTAGGGTTAGGGTTAGGGTTAGGGTTAGGGTTAGGGTTAGGGTTAGGGTTAGGGTTAGGGTTAGGGTTAGGGTTAGGGTTAGGGTTAGGGTTAGGGTTAGGGTTAGGGTTAGGGTTAGGGTTAGGGTTAGGGTTAGGGTTAGGGTTAGGGTTAGGGTTAGGGTTAGGGTTAGGGTTAGGGTTAGGGTTAGGGTTAGGGTTAGGGTTAGGGTTAGGGTTAGGGTTAGGGTTAGGGTTAGGGTTAGGGTTAGGGTTAGGGTTAGGGTTAGGGTTAGGGTTAGGGTTAGGGTTAGGGTTAGGGTTAGGGTTAGGGTTAGGGTTAGGGTTAGGGTTAGGGTTAGGGTTAGGGTTAGGGTTAGGGTTAGGGTTAGGGTTAGGGTTAGGGTTAGGGTTAGGGTTAGGGTTAGGGTTAGGGTTAGGGTTAGGGTTAGGGTTAGGGTTAGGGTTAGGGTTAGGGTTAGGGTTAGGGTTAGGGTTAGGGTTAGGGTTAGGGTTAGGGTTAGGGTTAGGGTTAGGGTTAGGGTTAGGGTTAGGGTTAGGGTTAGGGTTAGGGTTAGGGTTAGGGTTAGGGTTAGGGTTAGGGTTAGGGTTAGGGTTAGGGTTAGGGTTAGGGTTAGGGTTAGGGTTAGGGTTAGGGTTAGGGTTAGGGTTAGGGTTAGGGTTAGGGTTAGGGTTAGGGTTAGGGTTAGGGTTAGGGTTAGGGTTAGGGTTAGGGTTAGGGTTAGGGTTAGGGTTAGGGTTAGGGTTAGGGTTAGGGTTAGGGTTAGGGTTAGGGTTAGGGTTAGGGTTAGGGTTAGGGTTAGGGTTAGGGTTAGGGTTAGGGTTAGGGTTAGGGTTAGGGTTAGGGTTAGGGTTAGGGTTAGGGTTAGGGTTAGGGTTAGGGTTAGGGTTAGGGTTAGGGTTAGGGTTAGGGTTAGGGTTAGGGTTAGGGTTAGGGTTAGGGTTAGGGTTAGGGTTAGGGTTAGGGTTAGGGTTAGGGTTAGGGTTAGGGTTAGGGTTAGGGTTAGGGTTAGGGTTAGGGTTAGGGTTAGGGTTAGGGTTAGGGTTAGGGTTAGGGTTAGGGTTAGGGTTAGGGTTAGGGTTAGGGTTAGGGTTAGGGTTAGGGTTAGGGTTAGGGTTAGGGTTAGGGTTAGGGTTAGGGTTAGGGTTAGGGTTAGGGTTAGGGTTAGGGTTAGGGTTAGGGTTAGGGTTAGGGTTAGGGTTAGGGTTAGGGTTAGGGTTAGGGTTAGGGTTAGGGTTAGGGTTAGGGTTAGGGTTAGGGTTAGGGTTAGGGTTAGGGTTAGGGTTAGGGTTAGGGTTAGGGTTAGGGTTAGGGTTAGGGTTAGGGTTAGGGTTAGGGTTAGGGTTAGGGTTAGGGTTAGGGTTAGGGTTAGGGTTAGGGTTAGGGTTAGGGTTAGGGTTAGGGTTAGGGTTAGGGTTAGGGTTAGGGTTAGGGTTAGGGTTAGGGTTAGGGTTAGGGTTAGGGTTAGGGTTAGGGTTAGGGTTAGGGTTAGGGTTAGGGTTAGGGTTAGGGTTAGGGTTAGGGTTAGGGTTAGGGTTAGGGTTAGGGTTAGGGTTAGGGTTAGGGTTAGGGTTAGGGTTAGGGTTAGGGTTAGGAGGTTAGGGTTAGGGTTAGGGTTAGGGTTAGGGTTAGGGTTAGGGTTAGGGTTAGGGTTAGGGTTAGGGTTAGGGTTAGGGTTAGGGTTAGGGTTAGGGTTAGGGTTAGGGTTAGGGTTAGGGTTAGGGTTAGGGTTAGGGTTAGGGTTAGGGTTAGGGTTAGGGTTAGGGTTAGGGTTAGGGTTAGGGTTAGGGTTAGGGTTAGGGTTAGGGTTAGGGTTAGGGTTAGGGTTAGGGTTAGGGTTAGGGTTAGGGTTAGGGTTAGGGTTAGGGTTAGGGTTAGGGTTAGGGTTAGGGTTAGGGTTAGGGTTAGGGTTAGGGTTAGGGTTAGGGTTAGGGTTAGGGTTAGGGTTAGGGTTAGGGTTAGGGTTAGGGTTAGGGTTAGGGTTAGGGTTAGGGTTAGGGTTAGGGTTAGGGTTAGGGTTAGGGTTAGGGTTAGGGTTAGGGTTAGGGTTAGGGTTAGGGTTAGGGTTAGGGTTAGGGTTAGGGTTAGGGTTAGGGTTAGGGTTAGGGTTAGGGTTAGGGTTAGGGTTAGGGTTAGGGTTAGGGTTAGGGTTAGGGTTAGGGTTAGGGTTAGGGTTAGGGTTAGGGTTAGGGTTAGGGTTAGGGTTAGGGTTAGGGTTAGGGTTAGGGTTAGGGTTAGGGTTAGGGTTAGGGTTAGGGTTAGGGTTAGGGTTAGGGTTAGGGTTAGGGTTAGGGTTAGGGTTAGGGTTAGGGTTAGGGTTAGGGTTAGGGTTAGGGTTAGGGTTAGGGTTAGGGTTAGGGTTAGGGTTAGGGTTAGGGTTAGGGTTAGGGTTAGGGTTAGGGTTAGGGTTAGGGTTAGGGTTAGGGTTAGGGTTAGGGTTAGGGTTAGGGTTAGGGTTAGGGTTAGGGTTAGGGTTAGGGTTAGGGTTAGGGTTAGGGTTAGGGTTAGGGTTAGGGTTAGGGTTAGGGTTAGGGTTAGGGTTAGGGTTA